>NC_142931.1:94890189-95082689 GCF_046866305.1 Octopus bimaculoides | reverse complement strand
GATCATACTCAAATGATGCTTTTTACGTGCCCCTGGCATGGGTGCCAATCAGGCAGTACTGTCATCAGCCACGACAACGACATCACTTGCCTCAACAGGTCTTTGCAAGTGCAGTTTTTTGCCCAATGATTGAAGGGTGCTCTTAAATGGGCTGGTTATGCTGCACTGGCATAGGCCATGGTTAAGGTCTCACTTGGCATATCGCCTCGGTGAGACCCAATGTTATAATATAAATAATATATATATATATGTATATATATATATATATATATATATATATGTATATATATATATATGCATATATATATATATATATGCATATATATATATATATATATATATATATATATATATATATATATATATATATATATATATAAATGTTGTTGTTGGCACGAGGGTTCCAGTTGATCCAATCAACGGAACAGCCTGCTTGTGAAATTAACTTGCAAGTGGCTGAGCACTCCACAGACATGTGTACCCTTAACGTAGTTCTCTGGGATATTCAGCGTGACACAGTGTGACAAGGCTGACCATTTGAAATACAGAAACAGAAACAGGAAGTTAGAGTGAAAGAAAGTTGTGGTGAAAGAGTACAGCAGGGTTCACCACCATCCCCTGTCGGAGCTTTAGGTATTTTCACACAATAAACACTCACAACGCCTGGTCTGGGAATTGAAACCGCGAGTCTGCTGCCCTAACCACTTGGCCATTGCGCCTCCACTTATATATATGTGTATATATATATATATATATATATATATATATATATATATATATGTGTGCTGTGCGTGAGAAGACCCGGCAAGCCAAGTAAGATCGTTGCCAGTGCCCCTGGACTGGCTCTTGTGCGGGTGGCACATAAGATGCATCATTTTGAGCGTAGCCGTTGCCAGTACAACCTGACTGGCCTTCGTAGAATTTTCGAGCGAGATCGTTGCCAGTGCCCCTGGACTGGCTTGTGTGGGTGGCACATAAAAGACACCATTTCAAGCGTGGCCGTTGCCAGTATCGCCTGACTGGCCTTCGTGCAGGTGACACGTAAAAGCACCTACTACACTCTCTGAGTGGTTGGCGTTAGGAAGGGCATCCAGCTGTAGAAACTCTGCCAAATTTAGATTGGAGCCTGGTGTTGCCATCCGGTTTCACCAGTCCTCAGTCAAATCGTCCAACCCATGCTAGCATGGAAAGCGGACATTAAACGATGATGATGATGATATGTATATATGCATATAAATATATATATATATATATATATATATATATATATATATATATGCATATAAATATATCTATAGGACTAGAAGAATGGAGGTAGCAGGGAATTATATCAGACTGCCAGAAGGGAAGCTAGGAGACAGGTTTATTTAGCCAGAGGGGAAGCAGATAAGAAAAAGTTTGCCAATGTTCTGTACCGAGAGGACCAAAGACTTGAAGTATTTCATGTTGCAAGACAGTGTGTGAGAGAGAATCATGATGTTCTGGGAGAGAAATGTGTTCGCATGGATGATGGTACACTTGCACTAAACAAGGCTGCAAAGAAAGAGGTTTGGAGACGCCACTACGGAAAATTGCTCAAGAAAGAGAATGAATGGGAGAAAGAGAGTCTGCCGAATGTCGACCCAACAGAGGGACCAGCTCTTCGAATTGACAGTACCATTGTAGATAAAGCAATTAAGAGTATGAAGACAGGGAAAGCCCCCGGCCCATCAGGAATCACTGCAGGGATGCCCAAAATATCTGGTAGTGTCAGCTATAGCCTAGTCACCCGTATTGTTAGCCAGATGATACACAAAGGAGTCATACCCAATGACTGGTGTAGCAGCACCATAGTCAACTGCTACAAAGGTAAAGGTGACACTTTAGATACAAATAATTACAGAGGTATAAAGTTGTTAGATCAGGTAATGAAAGTCACGGAGAGGGTCATAGCCCAACTAATTAGGGAGCGAGTCAGTTTAGATGAGATGCAGTTTGGGTTCGTGCCAGGGAAAAGCACCACTGATGCTATATTTCTGGTAAGACAGCTGCAGGAGAAATACTTAGCCAAGGATAAACCTCTGTACTTGGCTTTCGTTGACATGGAGAAAGCCTTTGACAGGGTCCCCCCGCCCCTTAGTGGAGCACTAAGAACACCGTCTGAGCGTGATCGTTGCCAGAGCAGCTGTCTGGCTTCCTCATGGCGCAGAACATTGGCAAACTTTTTCTTATCTGCTTCCCCTCTGGCTAAATAAACCTGTCTCCTAGCTTCCCTTCTAGCAGTCTGATACAATTCACTGCTATCACAGTCCTTCCAGGCCTGTTTCTTTTGTCTAATAGCCCTGTCAACAAAATTGTTCCACCACCATGTTACTTTGGGTCGAGAGGAGACTTTATACCAGCCACAGATCTGGTCAGTGCCTCTCAGCAGATTGTGCCATAGAAACCTCCAATTGTCTTCCACGTTGTATGATGCTATATCCCCTTGTATTTCGTCAAATGCTTCAAGTAATATGTCTCTAAATCTCTGTCCATTTGCAATATTTTTAAGCTTCCACACCCTTCTCCTCCAAGCCGGTCTACTTCTGGGCATCCATTTTGCCTTGATCCTGAAGTCGCTAACTACTAATCTGTGTTGAGGGGTACATTCTTCGCCAGGGAACGTTTTGGCATTTATAAGCCACCGTCTTTCCCTATTTCTGGCAAGGATGTAGTCGATTTGGCTAGAGTCTCTGCCGGAACGGTAGGTGACTAGGTGACAGGCAGGTTTCCTGAAGTTGGTATTGCAAACCATAAGATCGTTTGCATCACGGAACTCCAGCATTCTGGTTCCCTCCTCATTGCGGGAACTGAAGCCATAGCCTCCATGTACACCATGGAAGCCCCCTGCATGACGTCCAACATGACCATTGAAATCACCAGCCACAAAGAGAAGGTCCCTGTCATTCGTCAACAAGGTAGTTTGCAGGAGGGCATTGTAAAATTGGTCTTTCAGCCCATCTGGTAGCCCCGGTTGAGGGGCATAGGCCGAGATGATGGTAGCTAACCTATGATGAAGCACTAGTCTAATCTTAAGTACTCTGTCACATACTCTGACTACCTCTATTACCTTATCAACCCATTTCTCTGCTAGAAGTATTCCCACGCCCCCGACCCCATCAGTGTTCCCTGCCCAGAAAATCTTGTACCTGTGTTCTTTTTGTGTGAGGAACCTCGTGGAACCTCCTCGCCATCTTACTACTTGGATGCAGCACAAATCTATGCATCTCCGTTAAAGCATCTCAACAATCTCACCAGACCTTCCTTTCAGCGTGCCAATTTTGACAGTGTGGGAGGTGTTGGCCTGTGTGACCCTGGGATGGGGGAAAGCAGTGTCGTGTACCTGAAAAGAAAGCTTGCATTTGGCAGAATTCATAAACAAAACGATACCTACAACCTGCATACACTACACAATCTTTATGCGCTACCCAAGGTAGGGGAGGGGATGGTATAAGGCCTCTAGGAGTGTTCGCGGGATACAACTGAAGATGACAGAGGATAAGAACTTCCGGTACTGGTGGAAGGGGTGGGAGGGAGGGTGTACCGCCAGCTAAGAGAGCTTCATCGTAATTCTGTCAGCAGAGAGATTGGAAGACGATTAGGAGAAAGTGGGATATTGAACTAGTTAGAGTTAGGGTCACGTAGGAATCGAAGATAGAGAGGGGGAGAGAGAAAGAGTGAGGCAGAGAGAGAGAGAGAGAGGGGGCCAGGCAAATAGTACATCATGCGGGAATATTCTTTGGGTTTTTGGAACAAAATTGAATGAAACAGCAGTGCTTAATCATGAGTTTAAATGCTTAAATCAGTAACATAATTGAATGAGACAGCAAATGCTCAAATTGTAATTTTAAAGGGAGAGAGACAAAATTTTTAGACAGATTTAAGGAGTGAAAGACTTGAATAAAGTAAAGAAAACAGATAAGCATGAATGAATTTAAGACCAAACAGAGATCGAGTGATGTTTACATGGAAGGAAAATAGATAGATAATGAATAACGGACAGGGGTGGGGACTGCTAAGATGGATAATATGAAGGTTGGAAGTATGAAAAAATTTCTTAGCTTTTCATATTTTGGAGAGCTTCATCGTAATTCTGCCAGCAGAGAGATTGGAAGTATATGTACCCCACAACAGAAGAATGTACCCCACAACATAGACTAGTAGTTAGTGACTTCAGGATCAGGGCTAAGTGGCTGCCCAGAAGACGACCAGCTTGGAGGAGAAGGGTATGGAAGCTCAAAGATCCTGCGAATGGACAGAGATTTAGAGACTTATTACTCGAAGCCTTCGACGAAATAGAGGGGGATGTAGCTTCACACAATGTAGAAGACAACTGGATGTTTCTACGGGACAACCTGCTGAGGGCCACCAACGAGATCTGTGATTGGTGCGAGGTCCCTTCTCGACCGAAAATAACGTGGTGGTGGAACAAGGAGGTAGACAGGGCTATTAGACAAAAGAAACAGGCTTGGAAGAACGGAGGTAGCAGGGAATTGTACCAATCTGCCAGAAGGGAAGCTAGGCGACAGGTTTATTTAGCCAGAGGGGAAGCAGATAAGAAAAGATTTGCCAATGTTCTGTGCCGTGAGGACCAAAGACTTAAGGTATTCCATGTTGCAAGACAGTGTGTGAGAGAGAATTGTGATATCGTGGGAGAGAAATGTGTTCGCATGGATGATGGTACGCTTGCACTAAATGAGGCTGCAAAGAAAGTGGTTTGGAGACGCCACTATGAAAGGTTGCTCAATAAAGAGAATGAATGGGAGAAAGAGAGTCTGCCGAATGTCGACCCAACAGAGGGACCAGCTATCTGAGTTGACAGTACCATGGTAGATAAAGCAATTAAGAGTATGAAGACAGGGAAAGCCCCCGGCCCATCAGGAATCACTGCAGAGATGCTCAAAATATCTGGCAGTGTTGGCTATAGCCTAGTCAGCCGTATTGTTAACCAGGTGATACACGAAGGAGTCATACCCAATGACTGGTGTAGCAGCACCATAGTCAACTGCTACAAAGGTAAAGGTGACCCTTTAGATACAAATAATTACAGAGGTATCAAGCTTTTAGATCGGATAATGAAAGTCACGGAGAGGGTCATAGCTCAACTGCTTAGGGAGCGAGTCAGTTTAGATGAGATGCAGTTTGGGTTCGTGCCTGAGAAAAGCACCATTGATGCTATATTTCTGGTAAGACAGCTTCAGGAGAAATACCTAGCCAAGGATAAACCTCTGTACCTGGCTTTCGTTGATATGGAGAAAGCTTTTGACAGGGTCCCCCGATCTCTCATCTGGTGGTCAATGAGGAAACTAGGGATAGAAGAATGGTTAGTGAGAGCTGTGCAAGCCATGTACAGAGACACTGTCAGTAAGGTGAGGGTTGGCAATGAGTATAGTGAAGAATTCCGGGTGGAGGTAGGGGTCCACCAAGGTTCTGTCCTCAGCCCCCTCCTATTTATCATAGTCCTCCAGGCTATAACAGAGGAATTCAAGACAGGAAGCCCCTGGGAGCTCCCCTATGCTGATGACCTTGCACTAATTGCTGAGTCACTATCAGAATTAGAGGAGAAGTTTCAGGTGTGGAAGCAAGGACTAGAATCGAAGGGCCTTAGAGTCAACCTAGCTAAAACCAAAGTCCTAATAAGTAGGAAGGCAGACAAAACACAAACCCCTTCGGGTAGATGGCCCTGCTCGATCTGTAGAAAAGGAGTGGGTAGTAACTCTATAAGATGCACTCAGTGCAAGCTATGGACACATAAGAGATGCAGCAATATCAAAGGAAGGTTAACTAGGAAGTTAGTTTTCATTTGTAGCAGATGTTCAGGAGCTATAAACACTGTGGATGAGCAGAAAACAACTTCTGCCACATTCCAGGGAGAAAAACTAGAAGTGGTTGATAGCTTCCGCTATCTTTGTGACCAAATTAGCAGTGGGGGTGGGTGCGCTGAAAGCGTAGCTGCTAGAATAAGAATAGCCTGGGCAAAGTTCAGAGAGCTTTTACCTCTGCTGGAGACAAAGGGTCTCTCTCTCAGAGTAAAAGGCAGATTGTATGACGCATGTGTACGAACAGCCATGCTTCATGGCAGTGAAACATGGGCCGTGACTGCTGAGGACATGCGTAGGCTTGCAAGGAAGGAAGCCAGTATCCTCCGATGGATGTGTAATGTCAGTGTGCATACTAGACAGAGTATCAGTACCTTTAGAGAAAAATTGAACTTACGAAGCATCAGTTGTGGTGTGCAAGAGAGACGATTGCGCTGCTATGGTCATGTAGTGAGAATGGATGAGGATAGCTATGTGAAAAAGTGCCACACCTTAGCATTTGAGGTAACCTGTGGAAGAGGTAGGCCCAGGAAGGCCAAACAGGCTTCTCTATCCAGCTGGCAAGCTACTTCAGGCTGATGACGAGCAAAGACTCAGAAACATGTCCCTGAATGCTGGCTAGGCTGGGTGGAGGAGCTTGTCTCCCCCTCGCAAACTTAAGGACACAGTAATTGTGTCAAGGCCGACAGGAAGCGGTCCAGCTTCCTAGGGCTAAACGGCAGTAGTGTGTTCCCTTATTGGGATTGTCACATTAAGTTGACAATATACTACAACTTTATCGCTCCACTACTGCTTAAATCTCTCTGAGAGATTTAGAAATATTATATTTCTAATTATATATATATATACATATACATATATATATATATGCAGACTCTGTGGAATCAGTATCGAAGATATTACCCACATCATTAGCAGCTGTCCAAAAATGTCATCACGGTATTACCTACCTATGAGACATGATGTTGTGGCCAAGACACTGTACAATGAAATCCACCAAGAGGATAACCCCGGGGCTAAGGAGATGAAAACCTATAATGAGGTAGAGGCCATTACCACTCACAATATGAAAGAGTATTGGTGGAATGTCCCAATAAAAACCTCAATAAAGTGCAGACATAATAGACCGGATATAGTAATCTGGGACAGAGAAGAGAAACTCTGTACAGTAATAGAAATCAGCTGTCCTGCGGATGTCAACATCCCACTAAAGATTAGAGAAAAAGAGAACAACTACTCCGAGCTACTGAGAAATTTACAGATACTCCACCCAGACTACAAGTTCAGATTCATACCCGTGATTGTTGTTGCATTGTGATATGTAACGAACTGCCTCAACAAAAACCTGGAAAAATTAGGGTTCTCAAAACCTGAAAGAAAAAGGCTGATTAGAAGACTACAGATTCAAGCCATCAATGGAACTGTAAAGATATGTAAAACTTTCCAAAAATTTAGCACATAAATACATATGCATGCATCTAAAACGCATCCATAAAACAAACATACAAATCTGCGCATACACTAACACCAAATACTGCACACACACATATATGCACAAATACCTAGATGATGTTGATAAAAGTTCCAATGAAGGAGCCTTGAATCTATGTTAGAGTCTGGCTCTTTCTCTATGCACAAGAAATACAGAAATGAAACTGATTGATAACATACATACATACATACATATATGTGTACAGGATTTCACCAACAGTAAACAACACTTTTCATCTACAAAATCTACTCATAGGCCTTTGTTCAGTCGATGCTTGCTCAAGTAGCTCTGTACTTGGACTGAAGCCAGAGACATGTAATTGGGGGAGTGAACTTCATAACTATGCAGTTATATTTACTCTACTTCTATGTTAAAAATGTTTTCAAAAAATTATGTTATTAACAATAACCTATCTCAGAACTTGAGGCATATATTAAGTTAAATAAGTTATTAAATGTATTGAATTTTTCCTTTCTGTTTTTATGATTTAATTAGATTCTTTTTCATTGACAGACCTTTATCTTTCCGAGCAAAACCTAGGAAGCGTCGTATTGGCCGTACACCACCTGTAGGGCAGCCAAAATTGTTTGGAGGCAGTCTTGAAGAATATATTGATGTGAGTTCCTTCTAATATAAATTGTTGGGAGATGTAGTCTTTGCCTTATGGTTCATAAAAATATTCCAAATAAATGATAGAATTTTCGCTTGCTTTTCCTCAACCATCTTTCAGAAATCAGTGCAAGTTAGTTGTAATGTTAATTGCAAGAGAGTGAAAGGCATTCACTTTATGCAAAATAATTCAGAGAAATCTTGTATCAGTTATAAAGACCATTGGTCGAAAGGCTATATGAAAATCATTGATTGGCAGAATCATTAGTGCATTGGGGGAAAAATATGTCTTGGGAAGGTCAACTTTGCCTTTCATCTTCATGGAGTTCGATAAAATAAAATGCCAGTCAAGTATTAGGATTAATTAACATCTTCCCTTCAAAATTACTGACTTTGTATCTAAATTAAAAACAGTGTTTGCTACTAAATAAAATAAAATAAAATAGAACAGATATTTCTTGTTTAGCTACTTCTCCAGGACCTCATTAATTTCAATATTATTATCCTTTTGTAAACATTTTTTTAGGCTTATACATTTCATATTTACATTCTTTTTTTGTACCCAGTTTCAAACTTTTCTCTTGCTGACCTGTATGCAGGCTATCAACAGATATAAAGTTCAGCGTTAACTCATCCTGTGTTATAAATAAGTACTTTCCCTAAGCCTACTAAGAAGCCTCTATAAAATCATTCAACATGCTAGGGATAAATGCTAAATCACCAACAAATCACATGCCTTAATATCTTTAAAAGCAAATGAAACATTGGGTAAGGTAACCTGTCTGAAATAGAAATAAAAGGATATCTTAACAGAAATGCCTTTGACTATAAATCTGCTTCGTCATGGCTAATTTGGAATTAAACAACAAAAGGATTTTCCGTTACTCTAATTTTTTATGTGCAATTTCATGTTTACTATGTTTTTATGTATATTAAAAACTGTTTATCATTTTCTCTTTTCACCATCTTTATAAATTTATTTGTAGGTATTAAACATTTTATATAATGCTAAATTTCATATTTATTTTCTTATATAAAATTATAACAGCTAAAACAGTTTTCGGTGTATTTTCTCTCTTCTGCTTACAGAATACAGGAGAAGAAATTCCTCTGATTATTCGTAGTTGCATACGTGTTATAAATCTTCACGGTAAGTCATGTATGATCTCTTTTTGTCTTATTGTTTGTTAGATGTTTCTCATAAATGTTTTTCTTTGGTTACTTTTATTATTCTGAGTCTTTGTCTCTTTTCACTTTTTAGTTCTTTCTTTTCAGTTATTCTTCCTGAAACTGAGATTTTAATTTTTGGCATTTAGACTTAACAGAGGGTCCAGCAATTGAAGTGGATAGCTCTTTGGTCAAAACTGTGTTTAAGGATATAATGGCAGCGAAATTCAATGTACCATCAAGAATAATTATTGAGGTACTAAAAATATCCTATGAAGTAGGACATGCGCTAGTCAGTAGAGTAGTACAGGGAGATGTTGCAAGGAGATGCTCTAAGTAGAAGCTTTAGATTGATGGACCAAGATATGAAAGTAACAGAAAGAGTTATACAGCTGATTTGGAAGAAAGCTCAGATGAGATTTGTGTGAGGACAGGGTCCCCTAATGACCCCCTTATAGTGAAACAACTATATGAGAAGTTCTTAGTTTAGAGAAAGCCACAATATGTACCTTTCATTTATTGAAACAGGGTATCATGGTCTGATGATCACTAAGAAAACTAGGTATAGACAAATGGTTTATGAGAGTTGTATGAATTGTGTTCAGAGATACCATCAGCAAGGTGAGAATTGACAGTGAATTAAGCCGGGAATTTTGCATACAGATAGAAGTCCATTAGCTTGGTTCTCATCCCCCTCCTGTATGGTAATGGCCTAGTTCTCAATGTTGAATCTGTCAAACATCTAGAGAAAAAAATGTGGAAGCAACGCTTAGAATCAAGAAACCTTGAAATATACCTAGCAGGAACAAAAATTTTAGTTAGCAGGAAAGAAAACCGAACTCTACAACCAACTTGGAAGTGGGCATACTTGACAATCAACATAGGATTAAGTAGGAATATCATGCAGTATACCCAATGTAAACTATGTGCATGTACAAGATGTGTAGTGGAATCCTAGACAGCTGACTGAAAAAATGTTCATATGTAACAAATGCTTAGTGATGTGCAGTAAGTGCAGCTATATTATTGTACATGAATGTTAAAACACAAATGAGGTGAGCGAAAAACTAACGATAAAAGGAATCAGATGTAGTGTGCAAGCGTGGAATCAGGTGTAGTGTGCTGCTCTGGTAGGGTGAAGAAGTACCAAGTGATATAAATGCAAGGTACCTCCAGAAGAGGAAAACAAGACATTGTGAAAGCTGATCTCAAGAAGCTGAACTTCATGAAGGAGATGACAAGGGACTGTGAAAGTAGAGAGACATTATGCTGGAAAAGATCCATCAAACCCATGCAAGCCTGGTAAAACATAAAGATGATGGTGTTGGGAATTATCATCATCATTGTTTGCCTTAATATACTGTCAAATTATTTTAAAGAATCATCAGAACTTTTGTTCTTTTATCTGTTTGTTTTTTTCTTTTGACAGCACCAAGAGAATTTGTGCATGTTATATCATATTGATTTGTTTTGTCATTTATTTATTTTATTTGTAATATTTCTATTCTTTCCAATGTGGTGGATTAACTGCAGTTATAGTCTTAATCATGTTACATTTTAAGTTCAGCTCTCACTGGGACGGATAAATTAAATAGCAGTAATATGCTGGAGTCATTTATACAACAATCTCCCACCGCTATTAGTTTCTGATCTTTTGCTATGGTATGAAATCACTTTTTTTATTTATAATTTGTATTATTCAGGCATTCATCATCAGGGTATATTCAGAGTATCTGGCTCTCAAGTTGAAATCAACGAATTTAAAAGTAGTTTTGAAAAAGGTAAGATCTTATGTGATTTTATGAGTTGAAATATTTGACAATTTTTACTAGCTCCCAGGTAACTTTCCTTAAAAACACTCCTTTAGTTCATTTCAAATGAAAATATGTTAATTGGTTTTTCTTATGTGTGCAAGAGTGGGTTGAAAAGTTCATAGGCTGACTATGAAGGAATGATGCCAGAGCTACGAAATCTTACGTGCATTATTTTCAACTCTCTTTATTAATAACAGCATTGTTTCTTTCTAAGTAATCTGACATCTGACTGCTCAAAGAAGACTTCAAAAGTAACTAGTAGTGACTTCTCTTGAAATTAGACAAAATTTAGCATCATGGTGTTATTAACTATCTGCAGAAAAAGGGTTCAACCTCCAAGGACATGCATGCTGACATGATTGCTACATTAGGAGATAAAGCTCCAGCTTTCTCAATAGTGCAAAAGTGGGCAGCTGAATTTAGGAGAGGAAAGGAAAGTCTTGAAAATGATCCATGATCTGGGTGCCCTGCAGCTGCCACCACTGAGGAAAACATTGATCATGTTCACCTCATGGTGCTGGATGGCAAGCAGTTGACTATAAATGAAATAGCCAATGCTATTAGCATATCCTGTGAGAGAGTTGAGAATATTCCACTTAATAAACTTGACATGATGAAGGTTCCTGCTCGATGAGTGCAAGATCTTTTTCACACCTGATCAAAAGCACACTAGAGTGATCACATCATGAGGAAGTATGACATTGTTTGAGGCAGACCCAACTGGTTTCCTAGAAAATTTCCTAAACCAGGATAAGTGTTGGGTTCATCACTTTGAACCAGAAACAAAGAGATAATCCATGCAGTGGAAACACCCCTCCTCTCGCCTGCTCCAAAGAAGGCCAAGTTCGTTTCATTTGCAGGGAAGATGATGGCCACGATATTTTGGGATGTAAAGAGCATCGTGTTTATTGACCATCAAATGGAAAGTTCTGAGCCAACTTGCTGAGGCAGTTACAAAAGGTTATCAAGAGCAAACGTCCAGGAAGACTGATGAAGGGAGTCTTGTTTCATCAGGACAATACTCCAGCACACAAGTCCATGGTTTCAATGGCTGCTGTGCATGACTGTGGCTTTGAATTTGGTTGATCGGCTTCCCTGTTCCCCTGATTTAGTCCCATATGAATATCATCTGTTCCTCAACATAAAAAAAAACATTTGGTTGTGAACCAGTATGGTAGTGGTGATGATGTTATTGCTGTTGATAACATTTTTTATCAACAAGATGAAAGATTCTTCACCTATGGGATCCTAGCATTGCAACACCAATGGAAGAAGTATGTGGTCTGCAAGGGGAACTATAGTGACATTCCATGAGAGTATCTTGGTCAGCCTATGTACTTTTCAGCTGATCCTCATAAACTGCTGCTATTGGGGTTTTGAAGGGAAAGTATATTAGTTTTTTAATTCAGTTTCCTGAATTGGAAAATAATTCTGCTTTATTATTTACAATTAGTTCTCAAGAAAGACATTTAACCATAAAATGTCTGCACTAAAGAATACATGCAGAAAGCCGTAAACCTATGACTTTGCAGTTGTGATAACATGCCAAAAACTGCAAAATGATTTTATAATTGGCTGGATGATGAAAGAACTGAATAGAATTTATTCTTATCTGTGACTGATTTTGTAATTCCTTGTTTGAAAATGATTGAAATCATTTAAATTAAAATATAACATTAAAAGTAACTTATTAGGTCATGATCTTTGCTGACCCTCTGAGATAGATGTAGGTGATGCCAGTAATGTTCCTTTAGATCTTGTGTATGTCAACATCATGCAGAAAAGATAAGCTGGGAGGGAATTCCAGAGGGTTGGTATGCTAAGTAGAAGGAACTAGGTTTATTGATTAGTGTGGGGCCTGGGTGGGGATGGATACAACAAGGTTGATGAGAGAAGGGGAGATGAGTGAGATGGTATACCTGAATGGGTATGATCCCAACCAGTAGAGGTCATTATAGTAGTAGTAGAGAGAAATGACTGTCTTTCCATAGGTTTGTAGGTGGAGTGTTTCAGTGTGTATGAATTCAGAGTTTTTTGTTGTGTGTGATCCTTCATGAAGTAAAAATTTATCTTTTAATGAGAAACTCTGAGCAGCAACATTGTGAATCATCAGTCTCAAATTAATAAACTGTACTATATGTGCTGAGTACTTTTTCATTCGCTAGTAATCTCCAAATGGGTTTTTGTTTATTCAGAAACATATGCACATATTAGCTGAAGTAAAATTACTCAATATATGTTGTAGAGTTTGCTTATTCTTAGCCTATATTCATTATTCATTCACCACAGCATGTATTTCCAATTGCAGAAACCCCTTTCTTGCCTCCACCTGTACTTGTAGGCTTATAGGTTGCCACAGATGTCTTTGTGGCATACAAATGAAATTTACCTCAGAATGCAGAGAGCTGGAATAAATGCCACAAGGCATCAGGTCCAACATTCTTACAGTTCCACTAATCTTCTGCCCTCGATTGGTACTTTTTTTTTTTTTTGCAAATGGAAAAAATGCAAAACTGATCTGGGTTGGGGCTTCATTTCAGAGTCAGAGTAAATACGTCAATGCATTCAATCCAATTCACCCCAACAATGTGTGTGTGTGTGTGTGTGCCACAGAAAAACAAGGAAAACAACATGATAGTTAAATCATTTCAATGGGCATATTTCAGCAACACATTTCAAAAAACCTGTTGCACAATTTATGACACAACAGCTGCGTCATCACTTCTAAGCAAAGTTGGAACTGGAATAAAAATTAAAAATTCACAGTATTTATAAGTATGAAATACTGCTAAGAGAAGCTGGGAGAGTTGTCAAGTTTCCACAGATCATCATCATCATCATCATCATCGTTTAACGTCCGCTTTCCATGCTAGCATGGGTTGGACGATTTGACTGAGGACTGGTGAAACCGGATGGCAACACCAGGCTCCAGTCTGATTTGGCAGAGTTTCTACAGCTGGATGCCCTTTCTAACGCCAACCACTCAGAGAGTGTAATGGGTGCTTTTACGTGTCACCCGCACGAAAACGGCCACGCTCGAAATGGTGTCTTTTATGTGCCACCCGCACTGAAAAAGATATGTATCAAGTTCCATGAATTTAACCCAAAGTGATAGTGGTCAGAGACACGTGTGTATAGAGACAGACCGACGAACAGACAGGCATGTTCAGGCATAATTTTGTGGTTAAGAAGTTTGCTTCAGAACCAAGTAAGAGGTTCAGTCCCACTGCATGAACACTCTTGACAAGTGTCCTGTACTATAGGGCTTTCCTATAAGGTGTTATCCACCCCTGATTGGAACTCTCCCGTATGACATGTACGCATGCTCAGTGACTTGCTTTAACAGTTGCAATCAGCTGAATGCACATTGCCAGTGACATTTGACATAATTACCCACACTCTGTGGTCAGGATTCTTTTTTTGGTTTGATGTCGGTATCGAAGGGATTACCAGACACTGGACAATACAGTGAGAGCAGCTTTCACTCACATCGTGGTATTCGATGCTGTGTACGTGTCTGTCGTGGTAAAATATGCCACTCCTTAACTGTTGCTTTGCTTTCATCCGTAGCACGAGGTAATTATGTCATTATCTGTGAAATTCGGCAACTTACAAAGATCTTTAGATCAGGCAATACTTCACCGAGAGGAGATATAAGCTTCTGCTTATTCCTGTCTGAAGTATCGTCCGATACTTCAGACTTATCGTCCGATGAATTTACTTTGTTGACATATCGACAGAATTTTTATACCTTTCAACCTTTCAATCAAGTCCGCCTTTCTTTCAGTAACATACTGTCCATATAATCTTAAATATTTCTTTAACTCAGGCACAGTAAGTACTTCGATAGCTGAATCATCAAGCTGCTTTATATTCATGATAAGACGTAAAACAATAACAATGGCGTGGGTTAGCCTCCGGAAGTTTAATTATCTACATGGAGCGCCGTCTAGCCAAGGGAGATAACCTACTTATAGGAAAGCCCTATAGCCACAGCATAACCAATGCTTTGTGAGTGAAATTGGTGGATAGAAACTTAAGAAGCCCATCGTGTGTGTGTGAATTCATATTTTCCCCTTATCTCACATTTGTGTCTGTTGATTGTAAATAAAAGCCACACAATGTCATTTGTTTATCATCCTCTGTGTAACTATGTCCAAGCTGTTTGCTTGGACATGGTTACACAGAGGAAGACTGGGGAATTATTCCCTTGTTTGGAAACAGGTGAGTGTTGGTGTCGGAAAATGTATCTGGCTATAGTTTCAACATAGTCTCCTGTAACTAATTCATGCATGGAAAAGAACTGAATAGAATTTATTCTTATCTGTGACTGATTTTGTAATCTTATGCATGGAAAAGAAGGTGTTAAAATGACGACAGTGACATGTGTGTACATATATGTGTGTTTGTGTGTGTCTGTGTATGTATATATATCTCATTATCATCATTTAATGTCTAATTTCCATGCTGACATAGGTTAGACAGTCTGACCAGGGCTGGTAAGCTACGCCAGACTCCAGTCTGATTTGGCATGGTTTCTACGACTGGATGCCGCTCCTAACACCAACTACCCTGAGAGTGTAATGGGTGCTTTTGTGTGACACCAGTATCTGCCATGATTATGATTTCACTTGTCTTGATGGGTCTTTTTCTCAAGCACAGCATATTGCTAAAGGTTTCGGTCTTTTGTCATTGCCTCTATGAGGCCCAATGCAGAAAAGGTGCTTTTTACATTCCACCAGCACATGTGTTAGTTCTGTAACACTGGCGTCGCCTCATTACCACCATGATGCCCAATACTTGAAAAGTGTTTTTTATGTGCCACTAGCATGGGTGCCAGTTACGTGATACCGACAACATCCACAACTATGATTTCACTTGGCATGATGGGTCTTCTCAAGCATGGCATATCACCAAATGTCTCGGTCATTAGTCTTTGCTTCTGTGAAGCCCAAAGTTCGAAGATCATGCTCCACCACTTCATTCCATGTCTTCTTAAGTCTCCCTCTTCCACAGCTACCCCCTACTGTTAGAGATTGGTACCTCTTTACACAGCTGTCCACATCCATACACATCACATGACCATACCAACACAGTCATCTCTCTTGCACACCACATCTGATGCCTCATGACACTTACATGCTGTTGTTCATGCATACTGACATTGCACATCCCAGCCAAGCATACCCGCTTCACTTCTTTCAAGCCTATGCATGTTCTCAGCAGTCACAACCCATGTCCTACTGCTGTGTAGCATGACTGTTTGCACACAGGCATCATATGATCTGCCTTTCACCCTCAGGGAGAGGCCCTTAGTTACCAACAGAGGTAGGATCTTTCTGAACTTTGCTCAACCTACACTCACAGAGGATCCACCTCTGCTACTGACTTGGTCATATATATATATAATAACAGAAAACAACTTTATTAATGAAAAAGTTTGTACATTTAAGGTAGATTATCTTCTTTATAATCTTATTCAATGTAGCCATCTTCAGCATCAATAACTGCTTCTATGTGAGATCTGAATCATCTATATGCTCAAATTAAACGGTCCTAGTTCATATTGGATATTACTCTGACTGGCAACTTTCAAAGAATCCTTGGTGTTATGGAGATGTTGGTTGACCTCTCTCTCAACCAATGCTCCACACATAGTAGTCCAATGAATTGAGATATGGTGAGTTTGGAGGCCAAAAGTTAAGGGTTATGTGGTCATACCATCCATTCTTGGTTTGCTTGAGCCTTATATGATGGCGTACAGTCCTGCCTTCTGTTGTATGGCCGGCCCTCTGTTGCATACTGTATCTATCCAGGGCTTGACAGTTGTTTCCAGAACCTCAATGTAACCAGCAGAGTTAACTCTAAGTCCTTGTGGAAAGTAGTTAGGAGACATCACATGTCCTTCATTATTTACGGTTCCAGAAACCCTGACAGTTGTAGGATGTTTTGTGTGCACGACTGTTGGAACTTCAGAAAGGTCTGAACATAAACATCTGTCATTTTTTTCTGTTAATCTTCTGGTCCTTGTCAAAGTTTTTCTCATCTGAGAAAAAGTAAATGATGTCATGTTCTTCTGGGTTTTTAACTTTGTTTAATTGCCTTTTAGATCTGATCAAATGGTTTTCCCTTGTTTTTTCTGACATAAGCTGATCTCTCCTCATCACATCAGACTTGTACCAGATGTCTTTACAGACATTTCTAACACTTTGAAATCTTTTGCAAGAGACCTCATGGATTTTCTGGGATTTCTGTCAATGATCTGTCAAACTTGTTGAATAAATTTGGGTGTTCTGATTGTATTAGTGCATTGGGAATGCTTTTTGCATTATGATACTGGTGATACTTTTCCATCTGAGGCTTCTCTCCTTGTGAACTTTGTAGACAAGATCTGGCAACTTTTAAAAACTGGGCTATCTCTAAATCTCTGTGCTCAGCCTTTAAGGCCACAATTACAGCATGCCTCTTCATTTCTTAAGGAAGCTGAGTGTCTACCATTATTATTTTCTGAAATATGAATGGCATAAAAATAATTAAAAAACTCTAAAATGTCATGTTCTTAAATCACCTATGCTCCCGATATAAGTAAGCTATATCATTGGCTGACCATTTTAGATTTACTTAAACCTGATGATGGTGGAATTGCATAATAATATGTAATTTTTTTTATGACAACATTGAATAAAGTTCTACCAAAACAACTGTTGCTAATTTAGATGCAATTTGTGTGTCACTATTTTATATTAATACTACACCAAAAATCCTCTAGTGAGTGGAATTGTGGTTATTAATTGGATCTGGTGTTTACATAACTACAGTATATGGTCACCATTTGATGTTTATAATGTATTATTAAACTGTTAGCTGTATTTAATTATACCTAGCCAATATTTGGTGTCTTACATGTTGATATGCTTTGAGTCTTAATGAATCCTAATAACTGAATGACACACTCTCTCTCTCTCTCTCTCTCTCATATATATATATATATATATATATATATATACCCTATTCCCATTCTTTTTCTTGATAATCTTGGATGATATTCTGGGAAGTCCTTAGATACCTGTGAACATGGCTTAAAATGGAGAAGAATGAATCTGGCAGATTTAGACTTTGCTGATGACTTAGCTCTTCTTGCTAACAACTGCACAAAAATGCAGACTATGACAAATACCCTGGATGAAACAGCTGAAAAGATTGGCTTGAGAGTAAATATATCAAAAACAAAAATATAGTAAGTTGCCTGCAATGAAATACATGAAGTCTCAATCAATGAGGAAAAGATAGAAGTTGTTCAACATTTCACATATCTAGGTAGTGTTCAAACAGCAGATGCCAATACTAAAACTTACATAAAACAAAAAGTAGCCAAAGGTGTTGGAATATTCAACAAACTCCAATCAATATGTCAATCAAAGAGGCTCACACTACAAACCAAATTAAGGTTACTCTGGTTAACTGTTATCTCAACAATAACCTATGTTGTTGACACATAGAAGAGTATTACCAGAATTGGAAAACAGATTAATACTTTCCAACAAAGACACATCTGAAAAATCCTGAGCATTAAATGACAAAACATAATCACAAACGAGATGTATTGAAGAGCCAATATCACATAACTGAATAGAAGGGTAGAGGTATGCAGCTGGCAGGGCATGTCCAGTGCATGGGGAACAATATCTCTGCAAGAAATGCAATGACACGATTACCAGCTAGTGGGAAGGGACCAAAGGATAGGCCAAAAGAAACCTAGAAATCCACCTTAAAAGATGACCCACAAAGCTCTGGCATAAACTGACCTATGCCAAAAACAGGAAAAAAGATATACTAACTGCTTAAAGTGGATGGATCTTGAGAAAGACATGGGATAAAGTATTGAAGGTCGATTTCAAGATACTGAGCCTTATGGAGCAGATGTCAAAGGACCAAGATGATTGGTGTTTTGCTGTGCTCAAGAAAACCTGTCCACCACAGCAGAAACGATATCCTAAAATCACCTTCGTTATGCTTGTACATGTAGGACCCTGATGATGTCTACTCTCTCTGTTGTGTCAAGCATTCCCCCTACACCTTCTCCCCTAACACTAATCATTTCTCTATCTATGGTACTACTCTGATGCTGTAATCCCCTAAGAACAGCATAAGCCCATACTACATCCCCTCCCTTTATGTTACTTCCATCTCTCATTATCTACCCTGCTAACTATTTCCACCATTACCTTCTTTCTGTGCCTTCACCCATTGCTTTGTTTCTCCTCTATTATACTCCATCATTAGCACCTCTCTTATCTTCTATCACTTTCATTGCCCTCACATTTCTACCATAAACTCTCTGAGCTACTCCTATATTGCTCACCATCACTGCTACAGTCATCTCTATACTATCTCCAACCATCTCTCTTCATACTCTTTTGAAACTTCCCCCTCATTTGTCTACCTTTCTCTCTAAGTCTCTCTTTTCTTTTCCAACTGGAGTAGCCATGTATCACCTCTACTGCAAGACACCTATCTCTATCCCTCTATTATGCTTTAGCCTCTCATCAACTGGCTCAAAGCCCCCAATACAACTGCTCTTCCCAGTCAAAAGGGTTTTGTTCTGCAAGTTACTCGGTGACCCCCATTCCATAATGGTGATGCTATGTAAAAAGCATCCTGTGTACTTTGTAAAGTCATTGGCATGAGGAAGGGCTTCCAGCCATAGAAAACCAAGCCAAAGCAGACAATAGAGCTTGGTGCAAAACTCTGACTTCCCAGATCCAGTAGAACTGTCCAACTCAGACAAGTATGAAAAACAGATATATATATATATATATATATGTGTGTGTGTGTGTGTGTATATGTGTGTGTGTGTGTGTGTATATATATATATATTAAATGATAATAATATCAAGAGTAATAAGAAATATTAGAAATTTCTACTACCAGTGGCCTAGCGTGTAAAAAAAATTTCGTCAATAGACTATATATTATTTATATAAATACAGTATACATTTAAACACATAAGAGACATCCATCATAGGACTCCTTGCATGCTAGAAAGAACAGCTAAATTCCAAACCACTATTAGGGATAAAACTTCGAAGGGAATGAAAAATAAAAACATTTACCATCTATCTCCTGGACCATGGTTTCAAACTTATTTTAGCAAATAAAATAATTTGCTAGGCGAAGTTTTCTTCAGCAGGTACACCTAGATTAAACATATATGCACGAGGCAATCCAGTATATGCCCCATGCTTATACATTCTAATTTTTCAATTATTAAATGATATAGGTATTGAGCACTTACATTCAGGGCACCAAGTTTCTGTAGAACAATTTGATTAATGCTGTACTTCATGATCTTTTGCAAGTCATCTGCTGTATCCTTTTGAACAATACAACATATGAAAGATGGACATTAAATGACAATGATAATGGTGATATGTATGCATATATATGTATTTGCATTGTGTATGTGCTTTAAATATAGTTGCTTCCTGTACAACAATTATTTCACTTGGATTTATAATTTAAAATCAGTTCATATTTATTAATATCTGACTTCAATTTTTAAACAAAACTGTGTCATAAAACTGCTTTTTAATCAAACAGTTGTGGAATGGGTAATAGCCATTGTACATTTTTTACTATTAAACCTGTTCAAATCTAATTTGCTATTCATGAGTATCATCTCTTTCAATGCAGGTGAAGATCCCCTGATAGATATGGTGGATGCTAGTGACATTAACTCTGTGGCTGGTGTGCTCAAACTGTATTTTAGAGAACTACGGGAACCTCTTTTTCCATTGCATTTATTTGATGAACTGATCAATTGTACAAGTATGTTTTCTTTTCACAATTATTATCTTTCTAATTAATAATTTTTTTTTTTTTTTTTGCAAGCTCAACTTTCCCTGAGTTATAAACCTTAAAATATTTCCTATATCTTGAATATCAAATTATAATTAAGAGATTATCAGAACTGATAAAACTAGATGTACAAAATAATCATTTACATGTAATAAAGGGAGAATATTAGCTCTTTTGTTACAAATAATCTTAGAGATGACAATCTTATTAAAAGAAATGTAATAGTTAAGCTAGTTTTAACATCAACAGGAAACATTAAAAACTAAGCATAAATTATATTATATTGAAAAATGAGGAGCATCAGACAAATTCTTTATGGTGTTTTGTTAATCTTTGAGATTTTGTTGCTATCAACTTTTGGTATCGATGAAATAAAGTTTCACAAGTATCAAGTTGTAATTATTTCAACTATTACAGGAGACAACTCCAAATATGTTTTGGTGTTCTGCACTGAAAACTAATATCTTTTCCTTGATATCTGTTTCTAATGAAGCTTTGTAATGCTCCTTACATTAAATATGTTAACTGTAACTTAACCCTTTCGTTACTAACCCAGCCGTAGCCGGCCGAAAAATTTTTTGGTTCATAAGACTAACCCGGCCAAGCGTACCCATTGTTATTTAAATGTATATTTGAACCCAAATCTCGTTAGTACATTTGTTAAAACACCTGATTTCACTTTGCAAACAGTTGAGTTATTGTCTCCGGCATTGTTTGGCGTGATATTTGAACTCAGTGAATTTTAGAAGATTTTTTTCCACATTTTTTGCGGCGTTAATTTTTTTCAACTTTGAAGATGGAGAGGAGTTTCATGCTATCAAGCAGTGATTCCGAATTTGAAGGTTTTTCAACAGAAGATATGGAGATATTGAAGAAAAGAATGAATGATCTACAAAAGCACGTGGTGAACGAAAAGGAATCGGATATTTCTGTATCCTAAACTGAAAGCAGCGATTCTGAAAGCAGCAACGGCGACAGCGAGGATGATTTTACACCAGAAAAAGATTTTTAAAATATTTTTATTAACAATTTTTCTGAAGAAACAGGGTCTACCCATAGTCTTTCTCAGGCAGCGAAACCTTTAGACTTCTTTTTCATGCTTGTTTGAAATGATTACTGCGGAAACAAACCGTTACGCAGAATGTAAACAAACCGGAAAAAAAAGATAGCTTGTGGTTTCCTGCAACTGTAGATGAAGTACGGGCATTTTTTGCCATAAATATTATTATGGGTATTAGACAGTTACCCAGAATAACAAATTACTGGAGCAATCAGGAACCTTTTGGCGATGAATATATTTCCAGTATTATGAACGAGTACGATTCGTGAAGCTGAACCAATATTTACATGTGAGAGACACTAGCAGTACACCCCGCCGCCCAGTACGTGAAGAACTTTGAGACAAAAATTATGCAATAGAATTGATTAAGAACCCTTTCTTTAATTATGTTCCAAATATCACATTAATATGTTGATAAATAAAAAAGTTACAGGTGTTTAATGAGACTAGTCTAAATTCATGATTATTTTAGAATTTAATTGAAACTCATAAGGGGTGTATTTTGGTCAGAAATATAGTAACGAAAGGGTTAACTGTCTTGTAGCATACAGTTAGATATATTTCCTTTGACAATTTTACTTAAGATTATTTTATATCAGACCCCTTATCTCTCAGCATCTCCAACAAAGATGTCTTTTGTTTTTTCATCCTTAATGTTTCATAGAATGCTATTCATAATTGTAATATCTAACAAGGTCTAAGGAGCATACAATGAACCAAAAGATATTCATTATATTATAATGTGAGTTGTTACTGTCTTCAGTCTATTTGGTATGTTGAAATCTATGTATTCTCAATTATAGGAGTCTTCAGTGGGGAAGCATTGTAATAGTAATAAGAACAGATACAGATATAAGCTTTAATATTTTAGCATTAGAAAAGTCTAAGGGCAAAAACTACCTCTAAAGCTTCTCATATGGAGGATTACTGGATTGTAGAATTGCATGTTCAAAGTATATTATGTTCATTAGATATTATTTTCATATGATTGATTCCCAAAAAGTATGAATGAAAATTAATAAGAAAGTGATTACTCATACTAATTTGCACTGTATTAAATTACATTTTTGCACTTCAAATTTGCTTTCAGTTGAATTTTAATTATTTTCTTTCTTTTTCTAGGAGTAGAAGATCCTAATGTACGTATTGAAAAGATTAAGGAATTAATAACCACCCTACCCCGATCCATCTTTATTGTAATGAGATATCTCTTTGCTTTCTTAAATCAGTAAGTATCTGTAATATTTTGAAAGTCATTATTTTTTAATAATAGCAAGTCAGTTCCTATATTAACTGACATATGACTCTATATCTTCTCTTCTGACAGTTGATAATCAGTGTCCCTCTTGTGTGAACACAGGTTTCCATGATATCACTCAAAGCCTCTAACTGTCAGCTGGGTTTCTAACCAGGATTGATATAGTGGTTAGGAATAACCCATGAGCCATGGTATCTACTTTTTGCCCTCAACTAAAACACTCCTTCGGAATCAAGTAATCTGTTGGATACTTCTTACTCTACATCAACATTTGATGACTTTGGCCCTACCTGTGTCCTATTCACCACATCCCACTAATATTCAAGCCACACATCTATTCTTCTCCAAAGCACAAATCTCTTTTAGCTCTAACCCATTTCTGTAATCCTGGCTATAATCTGTATTCCAACTTCTTTTTGAAAGGTTGTAGCTGCTTATGAATAGAATCCATTGTTTGCATTTCCCCATTGCTCACTTCTTTCATCTAGATATCAGCAATGAACTCACTCTGGTTCAAAGTTACTCTTTTCTGTTACTGACTCTCCAACAATAAGCAAAACTATGTAAAACTATCACTATCACTGATCACTACTACTGTTTCTTCTACTATTACTGCTGATGCTGCTTTTACTACTATGAAAAAAAATGAGTATTGTTTTTGTGATATAAAAGGTTCCCTTCTCTTCCTCTCTTATTTAGGACAATGGGTAGGATTCCATCTGGTTTGACCCACCACTTAGCTCTTTAGTGCCTAGGGTTTGCCTTGAGTTTTCAATGCATCACCACTCACTACTTTTCCTTGAAATACCAAAAAGCAGAAGTAAAAGACAATTTTCCCTCCTCTTATTCAGTATCAGTGGGCTTCATTCCAACCTACATTCTGCTCATCACCTCTTATATATAGATAATACAGATCTCTCAAACTCTATCTCCTATCATGTATGCTATCAAGACTACACTCTTTATTTTTACTGCACACCAAAAGGTGGCATCTGTGCTTACATAGATTCTACTTATCATTCCACTCACCTCTCTCACCTGGATAGCAGTAATAATGACTCCCAGATTCACTGTTTCCAACTCACACTTGTACATCCCACAGATACTACCAAACACCTTGATCTCATTCTCACCTCCAAACCTAATCTATACTAAACTGTAACTACCTTTGCGTTTATTGGGTCATCAAATCAGCTTACTAGTAAGAGTTCTGTGCCACCTGCACCTGACATGATATGATCTTCACTTACTAATTCAGCAGAAATAGCTTGGTGGGCAGCTGAAGCTATCATTTTAGGCATGTCTCTCCACATCTCTCGCACAGCAAAAGTTTAGTGCCCCAAGTACCCCAAGTGGTTCACTCAGTTCTGCTGAAGCTGTTCAGTGTTTAGGCAAAATCCCAGGCCTACATTACCTGGAGAAATTCATTCCCCACCTACCACAACTCTTACGGGACCACTATCCAAACCACAAAAATTACTTCATGCATCATACAGTACTCAAGTTATAATGCTCTTCAAACTACAACAGATTCTTTTGGTAACTTTGCTCCCTTACTGAAAGGATTTCTACCAAGCTTGCAGAATCTTATTTCCTTCCTCTTACCAATGATGATGGTTCCATGAACACCATTCATGTGGAGAAAACTACTACCACTGCTGTCTGCTTTGCAACTAAGTGTGTTCAGGATGCACACACTTAGCAAATCTTCTCCAAATCTGTTCCCTTCAATCCTTCCAGACCCAGCACAGCACCTTGTATTCACACACACCAAGTGGAAAAGTACCTTTAGTCATTTCAAATCAACGAGGTGCTGACAGTGTTCCTTCAATTACAGTATGCAACATAGTTAACTCCAGTCCTCACTAAAAGCTTCAGTTTTCTCTATCAGTAGGAGTATATATTTATCTATAGAAACACACAATAATGTATTCCATCCCTGTCAAAGGACAATTTCTCTGAATCTGCTTGCTAATTTGCTCTCCCAAGAGAAGACTAGACTCTAACTTTGGAAAGGGAAGCTTAAGAACAACTCTGCTCCAAGATAGGTATTCCATCTTGTTGAAAACCTCTTTCCTATCTAAGAACATGGCTCAGTAACAGACTCTCAACTGCCTGAGAAGAACAGGGTGATCGAAAACTACCTTCTTAAGATGGAGCTTCATCTAAAAGAGAGCCATTCTACTGATTGACAAAAACTCACCAAGATGCTACAACCACTAACTCACAAAACTGCTATTTCTTCTCTCTATTTTTTATGCCACTACTGCAATGCCATCCTTTCTTCTGAACTTGCAGTCCACTTATCTTTGTCCCAATCCATCCAATACACCTGTCTCTCTCTCCCTATATTATTTCTAACCTCAGACACTCTGCACTAAACACATTTCCCAATGATTCTTTCTCAAACCTGAAACAGTCTAGAACTGTCTCTTCTCTGGTTAATTAATTCACCTGCAAAAAAAAAAAAAAAAAATTAAGGGTATTTCAGTTATCTAAATATTGTGTCAGTGTGTCTCTGTTGTTCATATCCAGACTTCTTTTTTTATTTTCATATTTCTTATCTTCAATAACTTGAAGAGCCTTTCAAACATCTCTGATATTTCACTGATGTGAATGTATTTTTCCATCCTCTTGCTGAACTGGCAATAAGTGATTATGATGGTAGTGTTGTGTGTGTGTGTGTGTGTGTGTATGAGAGAGAGAGAGAGACAGACACAGAATGCATGCATGAACATGTTAAATCTTTGAATAAAAATTGTTACCAAAACAAATATAACTTTTTAAATTTCCCTATATATTCTACAGTCTGTCAGAATACAGTGATGAAAATATGATGGATCCTTACAACCTTGCCATCTGCTTTGGACCAACCCTTCTTCCTATCCCACCTGACAGGGACCAAGTTAGTTATCAAAGCAATGTGAATGATCTCATCAAAACTATTATCATCAATCAGGAAGAAATCTTTCTCAATGATGGAGGGGAGGTTTATGAAAAATGGATCCTGGATAATCAGTAAGTAGTGGTTATTTTCCTTTCCTTAAAGTTAAACATAATATCCAATTTGGAAGCTAACCTAATAGCCTAGCAGTATTCTTTTTTACATGGTTGGTTACTTCATTTTTTTTATTGCTCTGAGAAAAGAAGCCTTCTCTGTTTTTATGTTAATTTCCCACACATATTGAAGCTTTATTGGTTTGTGGTAGTAAGTCAGTGGAGATGATTACTTAAGGCGGAAAAAATCTCATTAGCTGTGGTGTAAACAAAGTAGGGCTATAGATTTCAGATATTCATTTTGTAGTAGGAGGCATTATATGTAGTCAGTTGAGGGTACCCTCAATAGATTATTAGTTCTTAAGAAAGTCGACTCTGATCAATTATAAATACAAGAGACAGAAAGTATTAGACTTGATAATTTAGTTTAATACTGCATCCTTTGTTTGATACTTATAAGAGATTGTAGATTTTTAAAAAGTTATTTCTTGTGCTTTTCATCTCCAGCTTTAGTTAACAGCTAGGTGGGCTCCACCTAACCAACTTGCTCATAACACACTACATAAAGAACAAACATTAGGAGTATAGATTGTTTTCCAAATGCACGTATGCACACACACACACACCCAAATATACATATATGAGAAATTTTTAACCACAGGACCATATCTGTTGTGTGTGTATATGATATAACAAACACATTTGTGTTGAACCATAATGTATATGTGTAGAGCCTGTTGTTACTTTGTATCTTTTTTGCATGGATGGTTACTTCTTTTTTTTATTGCTCTGAGAAAAGAAGCCTTCCTCCCTGTTTTTATGTTAATTTTCCCCACTGACATAAGCTTCACAGACTCCTAACATTTACCTTGTTCTTTAATAAAATATCCTTTCTAACATAGAATATTATATCAAACAACTAAGAATAGCAGCTCTTTTGAAGTTAGCATACTGAGACAAATGAAATAAAGGAATTTTAAATTTTACTACAATAACTAGTTACTCAAGGTGAAGGTACATAACTTTGCTCTACTCAGTTTACCATCATAACAAAAGTGATTACATTTCTAATTCACAGTTGAATGGTCACTGATAGGAAGGGTATTCAAGTTTAAAAACATATCCACCAAAAACATTTCAGTTAATGTCTTTAAAACTGCTTATAGTAACATATAGTATTGCAATATAGAATCCATAACAATATTTGAACTCATTCCCTTGAAATCAAGGGAATGAGTTCAAATCTTCCCTTATAGTCCTTATCTCAAACCTGGGAACTTACTACAATAGTGTAATTTAACTCCATTATGTAGTTACTAAGTTACTGGATGGTGACTTGTATATTACTGATTTAAATCCTGAAATATGGATGTCATTTTTTATAATGGTTAAACAACTAATATATGCTACTGCAGCAAACTATATATAATACTGTTTGAAGAAATCCATTAATAAAAAAAAATTATTAAAAAAAAATGCTTGTAAATATGGTTTCAACAATCTGGCAGATTCCTAAAACCTATTAAGACATTAAAATGATTTCTTTTGGAGGTATGAGATTTAAGTACATCTGATATCATCCATCCTAAATCCATTTTATATCTGAAATGGTATTCATGTTAAGTATATTAAAAAAAACTGAATATACCATTATTATATGTTATTATTTCTCAAATTTGTTCTATTTAAAAAAGATATTTTTGGTAATAAGCAGTTATATATTTTAGGGATAACATTGATGGCAATGAAGAAGATGAAGTAGGTTCCTTGCCAAGTGATGAAGAAGGTAATTTATTGTCATTTTTCGTTTCTCTTTTCAAATTTTTTTATAATACACTCATCATATGTATACATATATGATTCTATGTATATGTGTACTTGTTTTTGTATCTATTTACATGAATTTATCTACCTACTTATATGTATCTATCTGTGTAGCAATCTATATCTTTGTATTGTCTTTTATGATGATATTCATGCATACAAACTTCTTAGCATTTTCTGTGATGTTTTAAGCCAATTTTCAAAATAGGCTTTGATTATCATAGCTTGTTGCAGATGCCCAGTTTACAAACAATATCAGGTATCTATCGCCTACATTTTATAAAGGAATAGTTTTTTAATTTAATTTGTCAAAAATTACTTAACTTAGTGAGTGAGGTTTGTAGGAATGAAATTTGAAACACTAAGTGTTCCTATTTTGATGTTTACTATTTTTCATTTTATTTTTCTATTCCCTGCTTTTACTCTTAGCATTGCTAATGGCTGCATATGTGTTGCAGTATTGCTTTTACACCAGATACACTTCAATCATAATTAACTTACTTTGACTAGTGCTTTTGCTACTATAACTCCTGTATTCAATTTGCTTTTAAAAAAGACAGACAGACTGATGAGATGAGATTGAGTGAGGGATCTAACTTTCCAATTTCTTTTTTCTTGTTTGTCCCAGCTTTCTTCTACTTCTGTATCTTGTCTGTGCTGCCTTATTTCATGAAAGCAAATTGCTCATTTCTATATTCATATTATGTTGCACAAAATCTGAAGATGCCAATCAACTTTTAACATTTATTTTGTTTATTGATTTTTGGTTTTGCTACATTTATATATGTGTTTTGAAGTATCCCTTTGGTTGTTGTTGAATTCCTTTTTAATGAATTTATTTAATATGATTAGCATAAAACATTATTCTTCAGTTTCAAAATGACAATAACTAATAGATAAATATCATCTCCAAATAAAAATTATATCATATTAGTATCTAAAGTTTTCTGTCATCATGTTTAATATATTATGTTTTATGCCCTCCAAAAACATGATTAACTTTGACACCTATTCCTGCATTTTAATACTTATGCATGCTACCAATCACCTTCAACTTACCCAGTGAAAAATAGAAGGGTTTTATTGAATTAAGAGTTGTTACTGAGTTATAAACTTTGACTTAACACTGCTGATTTAAGGGCAATTTTATCAGTACTTAAAAAAAATATATTAATTTAATGAAGCCTTTGAGAGTGTTGTTACTCAGAGATATATTAATGCATTTGTGAAGATTCATTCTTGAAAACAAAAATAACCACTGTTTGAATCTTCAATTTTGAGTTATTGTGTGTTTATAATCCCTTTAAAAGCTAATAATTTCTTCTTTTTTTTATTATCTAAAGTTTTGATAAGTTGTCAAATTTATCTGTTGTTTAAAGAGGCATCTTCAAAGCTGCAAATTATCTAGTTATTACATATATTATTACTATTGCTATTTTGTTAGTGAAATAATTTGTTTTAAATTTAATTTTAAAATCATAATGTTGAACAGATAAATTTAGATTTATTGAATAATTTTATAGGAATTTTAAAGTAGATGAAACAACCAGATTATTTGGCATATTTGTACACTGAATTGAATCTTTCACATTTAACATAAGATAGTAATAGCTCAGTTTCTTGGATCTTTACTGTACAGACATTAAATAGTTAAAAATATAGTTTCTGATTTAGACACAAGTCCAGCAGTTTTTGAGGGAGAGGGTGTAGTCAATGCCATTGATCCAAGGATGGAAAGCAAATTTGACCTCAGTTGTACCCAGGAAGATTTTTTTTCAATAAAACTGCATATTTTCTGATTTACAAAAATAGTTGATATATGTTTAAATGCCACCCAATGCACAGGAGGAACTAAGACACAGATATGTTACAGTAGCTTTAAAATATTCTTAATTTACTTAAGAATTTATATAATTGTGCATGACTTTTTTTTTTTTTTCATAACAAACAAATTAATATTTTTCTTATTTTGTCATTTATTTACTCTTATCTCTACTATTTTGAATGATGACTATTTGCCTTTCTTGCAGCCTCCTTCTGTGGTAAGCCTGAATCCCTCGGAAACATCTTTATAATTCCCTCTTTCCCAGCATGTGTCTACATTTGTTCTCCTCAATACAGCTTAATGCCACCCACCAGCCTTTTGGTGTTCATTGTTTTATATTTCTATGTTCTAGGCAACTGAAAAGCTTCATTGCTCCTGGAAAAAAAATTTCATATTTGTGAAAATCATTTTTTATTATTATTATTATTATTATTACTATTACTTTGTAATGTGTGTGCATGCATGTGCACTTCACAGAAATAGTATCCTAGTAGAAATTTTAAATATAATTACATGTCCATTGTGCTTTCTGTTCACAAAAATATTATTACCTGTATACCAGTATGGTTAACATGATTTATATTGCACTAGATAATGATAGACATTAAATGCCACACTAAAACATACAGAACTGAAAATTTTAAATAACTCAGTACTGTAAAATCCAAAATGGAATGAAAATTCAAACAATAGAATTTTGGAATGTATCAATGACAAGTTGAAAGCTGAATATTTCACATTCTTTCTGTGTGCATGCATGTACATGCCTGTATATGTTCTTCTGTATGAGTGCTTAATACTTTAGTATGGCAGGTTTACAGATCAAGTTTAAATTTTCAGATGTCATGACTTCACTAGTATGATAATACCTTTAACATAGATATGACATATATCTTTAAATTTCATTTCCTATCATTCTCAACTAAGGTTTTAACTACTTAAAAAATTCATTGTTATGAATTGTACTTTAGGTTTTTGGCACTTAATAAATCATGAATTTGATTTCTGCACAATGTGAGAAAGGAAGTCAAATACAAAAACTCTGCCTTTTACTTTTATCTTTATTTCCAAAGTGCAACAATTATTTTATTTTTTCTCTGTATTATGTTATAGCTTAAATCCAAGCTCCAAACAAAAATAATATCTAAATTTCTATTTATTTATACCAAATATATTTTATATAATAATGACGAAAGTTCAGTGTTTCTTCTTTGATATGGAGAAGCAAAATACTAATATTTGATTTCCTAATAATTCTCAAAATCTCTTGTTTCAATATACATCTTGTATCTCTTATAGAAGTATATTTACTGCATTTATTTCAATTACTAATTTTGAAACCTGTCAAATCAAAAAACTTTGAGAGACACATCTATTTTTCTTAACCCTTTCTTCAGTCTCTCTTCTACCATTCTTAGTTCATGGCTGTTTAGAAGTAGGAAGGGTATACAACTATAAACAGAAAAAAATATTTCAATCTATGTAAATGTCTGAATAAAGATATTTTTTCTAGCAAATGCAAATATATGGGAAATAGGTATGACAGTAATATTGAAACTTATTGGTTTGTGGTAGTAAGTCAGTGAAGATGATTACTTACGGGAAATCTTCTCATTAGCTGTGGTGTAAACTAAGTAGGGCTATAGATTTCAGATATTCATTTTGTAGTAGGGGGCATTATATATAGTCAGTTGAGGTTTAACCTCAATAGATTATTAATTCTTAAGAAAGTTGACTCAAGAGACAGAAAGTATTAGACTTGATAATTTAGTTTAATACTGCAGCCTTTCTGTTTGATACTTATAAGAGATTGTAGATTTTAAAAAAGTTATTTCTCGTGCTTTTCATTTCCAGCTTTAGTTAACAGCCTGGTGCCTGGTGGGCTCCACCTTGCCAACTTGTTAATAACACACTACATAAAGAACAAACATTAGGAGTATAGGTTGTTTTCCAAATGTGCATCCTCCACCCCACCCAAATATACATATATGAGAACTTTTTAAACCACAGGACCATATCAGCTGTGTGTATGTATGATGTAACAAATGCATTTGTGTTGAACCATGATGTATATTTGTAGCGCCTGTTGTTGTTTCCATATCAAACTTTCATGGTGGTTTTAAGGTATTTGGACACTATTGTCATCAGTGAACTTATGTAGTAGACAAGCTTTTTTTTTATCGTTTCCCCACTTCCTCATCTGTTGTGGAAATTTCCCACTATGGAATCATGGTGCAGAAGTAAAATCATTGTGAAAATCATTTTTTTTATTATGATTATTATTATTATTATTATTATTATTATTATAACTTTGTAATGTGTGTGCATGCATGTGCACTTCACAGAAATAGTATCCTAGTAGAAATTTTAAATATAATTACATGTCCATTGTAATTATATATACATAAAAATTGAGATGACAAAGGAATAAATAATTATCTTATGAACTTCATTAGCTTACACCTGTTTCTGCTATAAGATGCTGTGACCTGAGTATCACCTTATTGCTTCATTGGAGTTGCAAAGCATTCATCATTATCATCATCATTTACTGTCTGCTCTCCATGCTGGCTTGGGTTTGATGGTTTGACTGGAGTTGATGAGCCAAAGAGCTACACCAGGCTCCAGTCTGATTTGGCATGGTTTCTACAGCTGGATGCCCTTCCTAAAGCCAACCACTCTAGGAGTGTAATGGGTGTTTTTATGTGTCACCAGCAATGACCATGACTATGATTCACTGGCGAGTGTCATTTACATGGCACCAGCAATAACCACAACTGCAATACATGGGTGCCATTTACATGGCACCAGTAGCGACCACAACTACGATTCATAGGTGCCATTTGCATGGCACTGGCAATGATTATGACTCAAACAACTATATTGTTCATATGGATTTCTTTTTTCTTTGAAAAACTGTTCAACTATAGTAAAAATGTACATTATTTACATTGGACAAATATGTGTCCTCATCTTGTTTGTTGTTACCACAATATTTCAGCTAATTTACTCTCCAGCTTTCATCAGGTTAATTACTCATGGGTATATAAGCGTAATGGTTAATAGTGCAGGCTACTAACTCCAAGATTCCGAGTTCAATTCCAGGCAGAACCTTGAATAATAATAATAATAATAATAATAATAACAACATCAGCAAAAAATACCTTAGGAATGAGAACCCAGGGTTGGGTTCAAAATTCCACTTGGACACCTGATGAAGGCTGAAGAGTAAATCAGTCGAAACATTGTGGTAACAACAACAAAGATGAGGACACATATCCGTCCAATGTAAATAATGTACAGAGTTCCTCATCTCTAAAATATAGAACAGTATAGCAATAATGGATTCACTTTTTAGTGTCTGTTTTAAGTTCCTTTGTAAACAATAAATCTTACATAATTTTCTGATTTTTAACAAAGCGAACATATCCTAAAAGTAGTGCCCCATTGCCTGGGAGAGTCGACTGGTCCAATTGTAAACCAGATTGTTGATTTTTAAGTATTGTAAATAACATTTCTTTTTGCTAGATCAGATTGGAGCCTGGTGCAGCCTCCAATGTCCTCAGGTATTTAATCAATTCTTTCCACAGAATTACTACTAAGTGAAATTGTTCTGATAATTCCACTTGTACTGTTCTACTGTACGAAGAGCTTCCTCTATAGCTGGCAAAATGAGCTGTTCTCCAATTGTATGAGGTTTCCCTGACCTGGCAGTCATCCTGGAGATATTATATGCACAAATAAGTCCTCTGTCGCATTTCTGTGATTGGTTTGTCATAAATGGGTGAATACATTTTCTGTTGCTAAATTTATCCCATATGACAAATCTTTGTTTGCTTTATCAGGGTTTGTCTTGTTTAAATGATGGGAAAGCCTGGGTGGCTTCATGGCCTCATTCAAAAAAGCTTTCTCGTGAAGAAAACACATTGGCTGCCAATGTTCTGTGTCATGAGGACCACAGACTTAAAGTGTTTTGTGTTGCGAGACAGTGTGTGAAAGAGAATTGTGATGTCGTGGGAGAGAAGTGTGTTCACATGGATGATGGCCTACTTGCATTTGGTGAGGCTGCAAAGAGAGAGACTTGGAGACGTCACTATGGTGGGCTGCTGGATGAAGAGGGTATATGGGAGAAGGAGAATCTGCTGAATGTCGACTCAGCAGAGGGACCAGCTGTCCGAATTGACAGTACCTTGGTGAATGGGGGAATTAAGGGTATGAAGGCGGGTAGGGCTCCCAGCCCATTGGGAATCACTGCAGAGATGCTTGAAATATCTGGCATTGTCGGCTATAGTCTGGCCGCCCGTATGGTCAATCAAATGATTGACGAGATGCAGTTTGGGTTTATGTCGGGGAGGAGCACCACTGATGCTGTGTTTCTGGTAAGACAGCTGCAGGAGTAATATCTAGCCAAAGATAAACCTCTGTACCTGACTTTCGTTAACTTGGAGAAAGCCTTTGACAGGGTCCCCCGCTCCCTTATCTGGCGGTCAATGCAGAAACTGGTGATAGATGAGTGGTTGGTGAGAGCTGTGCAGGGATGCTGTCAGTGAGATGAGGGTTGGCAACAAGTATGGTGGAGAGCTCCAGGTAGGGGTGGGGGTCCACTAGGGATCAGTCCTCAGCCCCATCTTATTCATCATGGTCCTCCAGGCAACAACAGAGGAGTTCAGGACAGCCCCTGGGAGATTCTCTATGCTGATGACCTTGCTCTGGTGGCTGAGTCACTGTCAGAGCTAGAGGAGAGGTTTCGGGTGTGAAAGCAGGGTCTGGAATCGAGAGGCCTTGGAGTCAGTCTGGCAAGGACCAAGGTCTTAATAGGTGGGAAGGCGGACAAATCACAAGTCTCTTTGAGTGGATGGCCCTACTCAATCTGTGGAAGGAGCATAGGTAGAAGCTCGATGGGATGTACCCGGTGTGGACACATGGGGGAGTGCAGCCAATGTCAAGAGAAGGCTAAATGGGAGGTTTTTTTTTTTTTGTGTGGCGGGTGCTCAGGGGTAGTGAATGCTGAGGGTGTGCAGGGGAAAGCTTCCATCACATGCCAGGGTGAGGGACTGGAGGTGGTTGATGTCTTCCATTGCCTGGGTAACCAGGTCAGTAGCAGGGATGGATGCTCAGAGAGTGTAGCTGCTGGAGTAAGGATGACCTGGGTGAGGTTCAGAGGGCTTCTACCTCTGCTGATGACAGGGGGCCTCTCGCTCGGATCAAGGGGTGGTGCATGTGTGCGAGCAGCCATGCTGCATGGCAATGAAGTATAGGCCATGACTGCTTAGGACATGTGTAGGCTTGCAAGGAGTGAAGCTAGTATGCTCTGCTGGATGTGTAATGTTGGTGTGTATGCATGACAGAGTGTGGGTGCCCTGAGAGAAGGGTTGGACATGGGAAGAATCAGATGTGGTAAGCAAGAGAGACAACTGCACTGGTGTGGTCATGTGTTGCATATGGATGAGGACAGCTGTGGGGTGGGTCAGACCCTAGCAGTAGAAGGAGCCTGTGGAGAAGGTGGACCTTGGACAGGGTGGTGAGGCATGACCTTCGAACGTTGAGCCTCGCAGAGGCGATGACAGGTGACTGAGACCTTTGGAGGTGTGTTGTGTTTGAGAGGACCCAACAGGCCAAGTGAGACCGTTACTGTGGCCTGTACCAGTGTGGTATGGCCAGCCCATTTAGGAGTGCCCTTCAATCATTTGGTGGTGAACTGTGCTTGCAAGGGCCTATTGGGTCAAGTGAAGTCATTGCCATGGCTGATGGCAGTGCCACCTGATTGGTACCCACACCGATGGCATGTAAGAGGCATCATTCAAGCGTGGTTGATGCCAGTGCTGGCTGACTGGCTCCCATGCTGGTGGCATGTAAAAAGCACCATTTGAGTGTCATTGATGCCAGTGCTGGCTGGCTGACTAGTCCCGTGCCGATGGCACGTAAAAAGTACCATTCAAGCATGGTCGATGCCAGTACCACCAGACTGACCCTTGTTCTGGTGGCACGTAAAAAGCACCCACTATACTCTCTGAGTAGTTGGCATTAGGAAGGGCATCCAGCTGTAGAAACATTGCCAGATCAGATTGGAGCCTGGTGCAGCCTTCTGGCTTGCCAGCCCTCAGTCAAACTATCCAACCCATGCCATCATAGAAAGCAGACGTTAAACTATGATGATGATGATATTGTCTGCATTTTCGCTTTAATGAGTTTGGGTGACATGATTTTATAGATGAACTCAATCACATAAAAATACAAATAATGCCAACCATCACCATTAGCTCTTCAAAAACTATTGAGAGACAGGGGTACTTTTTTTTTCATGAGATAATGGTACTTTGTTGAAACAATAATGATCAATTGTTATATGGAACCTTTACAACAGTTTCCCCAACTAAATCAGCTGCTTCAACATTGTAAATGTGCACCTGCCTAGTCTATGTAGCATCTCGATAAATATGGTTAGAGGTGGAAGCACATTAATTTATTTGAAAGAAACTGGAAAATTAGTTGAGTGACACTAGATATTTGAGACACAAATTAAAGTATATGTTAGAGAGATCCACTGACTTAACATAAAGCATGTTCACAATAAGCAAGGTGCTTAATAACCATTTCTCTGTCAAATTTTTCCTGTTGATAAATTTCATGATTATAATTGCAGTAAGAAAAGATAATGGAAAATAAATAATTTAAGAAAAATTTTAAAGCAAAATCCCAATATTTATATAATTCATCGAATGATGGTAATAATAATAATAAATAAATTTTTGTTACAATTAAAAAAAGTTCTCAAAATTCATTCTTGGCCGGATATAATACGTGTAGAAATTAATTCAGTACCGCAATTAATTAATTAAAAGTGAAAATAAATAAAACAAATGAAGATAAAATAATAACTCATCTCTTTTTTGAAAATACTTATTTATTCTTATAGTAAACTTATTAAAAAAATTAATTGATCATTTTCCAGTTTCATGGTAGTAACTGGGTTGGATTTAAACCATGAGTAGGTGGGGTACTTCATGTTTGGTGGACCCCTCCGAGTTTCCCAGGAAACTCCGACTCCCCACTTCCCCACTTCTTTTTTGTGGAAAAAAGTGGCTTGCAGGTTTGGAGGTCAGATGTGTTGAACGCACTTGAAAAAAACATGAGGGAAAAAATTATTTCACACCGAGGTACAAGCGAGTCTTTTACAAAATATTTGCTAAATATTTTTTTACCTCATATATTTCACTTTCAAGGAAATGAAAAGTGCTACAAATGCCTCAGAAAAAATATAATTTCAGGGGAAATTATGTAAGATTTGTCTCAACACGAGTTCACATCGAGAATATTGCAAACCTAATATAAACATGTCGTATTAAGGAAAAGAAAAAAATGTTTACTCCCTTCCATCATCGTGTCCTGTGCCGTCCTTTCTATGTGAGATATTTTTATTATCATAAAAGGAATCATCACGATTAAAATTAATATTTTTGATTTTATTCGGCATTATGAATTTAATTTTTTCTTTAAATGCTTCCCTCCATTACTTGATACAAGAAAAAAAAAAAACCTTTAAAAATCCTGACCAAAATAAATTCTAACTTAACAATAAAATATTAGGAAGAGAAAGAAAAGGTGATACTGCATAAGTGGATGAATCACAGAGGGATGTTTATCCCTTCTTGCCAGTATGAAAGCCAATCTAGTTATACTCTCTTTACTCTTTTACTTGTTTCAGTCATTTGACTGCGGCCATGCTGGAGCACCGCCTTTAGTCGAGCACAAAGCGACCCCAGAGCTTATTCTTTGTAAGCCTAGTACTTATGCTATCGGTCTCTTTTGCCGAATCGCTAAGTTACAGGGATGTAAACACACCAGCATCGGTTGTCAAGCGATGTTGGGGGGACACACACAAACACACACACACACACACACACACATACATATATACGATGGGCTTCTTTCAGTTTCCGTCTACCAAATCCACTCACAAGGCTTTGGTCGGCCTGAGGCTATAGTAGAAGACACTTGCCCAAGGTGCCATGCAGTGGGACTGAACCCAGAATCATGTGGTTGGTTAGCAAGCTACTTTATTTCATAAACATTTGCCATAAAGGCATTACAAAGAGGGGACAAACAAGGATAGACAAACATAAAAGGGATGAAGTAGCTGTATCGATTAAATATTTACAATTTTAAATATACAATAAAAATTGGATTATATTTATAATGTTCAATTGAAGCATTGCTCATTACAGATGCAATTTGTAATTGCTTTCCTGAAGGATAGGCATCCGACCACCAGGGTAGACCCCTTGCTTTTTCTTTCCCTTGTTTTTGGCTCCCACTTACCTGGTGCCAAACACTCCCAGCTTCCTCGCCACAGGCTTCCATCTTCTCATGAATCTGTCTTGTGACAGATACCTTATCTCCAGCCTGATCTTACTACTGAGGTGGTAACAAAAAAAGTTAACTAACCCCTGGCCAGATACAAAGGTATCCGTCACTATGCCTCTTACTGTGCCTATGTTGGTATTTTTGTATTTACTTGGTAGAGGGAGGCAGGTAATGGGAGTAGAGGAAGGTATGATAATAATATGGGGATAGAGGTGTTTGTAGTAGTGTTAGATTTATTTGCTATTCATTCTGCAGATTTTAAGGATGAGTACATTTCTTTGTTCTATTTCATTCAAGACTTGACTCCCCTCAATAAATTCTGAACCCAACAAATGGTCAGCTGCTATACAGTGGGGTTTGTTGACCGAATTGAATAATACCACCCCTATTATAGTAATTTTTTTCACTTTTTCTGTTGTTATCATCTTAAACATTTGTATTTTCATTTACTTGTTTAGATTCCTTCACTGTTCTATAATTTGTTACTTCTTTTCAAAATATATTTTTTCAAATCCCATGAATGATATTTTGTTTCTATACTTCCATGATATGACCATCTCAGAGTGTATATTTATCATGCTTTCCCTGGATGTGATTATTTCCAGGGCTTCTTCAAAGCATATTCTGTATACTCATGAAGTTCTGTTATATGGTACATATATATCTACATTCATAGATTTGAATGCTTTCCTAATGGCAGACGTTAGCATAGCAATGCTACTGCGTAATGCTCGCATTAGACAAATCCTCAATGATGCCCTATATCCACAAGTCACAAGAATTCAAATCTAATGAGAAAAAAGGCTCATTGGATTTGAATGCACTGTGAACAGTGGAAGTGTCACTTTCACATAATTCTGCATGTTCTCTGCCTCATATACCACTGCAGTATCTTTGATAGGCATAACCTCAAATGGATCGTACTGTTTAGTAAACATGGCATTAGAATTTTTCAAATATGTTTTTGTTGATGTGAAAATTAGATTCAATGAAATTAAGTGGTATCAGATACCTGTTGTGTACACTGAAGCCAAACACTATAGCTCTGCAGTTGGTTGATTGGATAACTATAGATTTCTTTGTATCTCCTGTTGCTTTCAAGTCACTGAAAAGTTTTTGGTTACTCTCATCCCTGAGAGCTTTAGAGCAGATTGTGAAGATTTTTTGGTGCAGGCATGGTGATGTGGTACAAAGTTTGCTTCCCAACCACATGGTTCTAGGTTCAGTCATACTGCATGGTGGTTGTCTTCTAAGCCTTGTGAGTGGATTTGGTAGACAGAGACTGAAAGAAGCCCATCATATGTGTGTGTGTGTATATGTATGTATGCGTATTTATGTATATATATATATATATATATATATATATATATATGACGTTGACCACTAACGTGGACATGATCTATTTCTAGCACATTGAATGTCCACGTTAGTGGTCAACGTCATATATAAAAATGTACTTTAATCCCCTGAGATTGCAGATACTGTTTCTGAATCTCTTTGATTCTTTAAATGTGCTAGCTTCCTGGTAATTAATCGATATTAATTAATATATGATTTTTTGCCATATCTTTTAATAATATATTATATATATATATATATATATATATATATATATATATATATATATATATATATATATAAACAGTTGTAGCATGGAAGATGTTTTTAAGCCATTTAAGAACACACAAAAGCTGTTAGCTTCACTTCAACTTTTAAATTTTATTTGTGTCAAAATATTTTGATCGCTTTGAAACTGCGACCTGTTCACTAACAAAACTTCATGCGGCCTCTGAGAAAGTAACAGCTAGTTCATGATATATATATATATATATATATATATATATATATATATATATATATATATATATATATGTTTATGTATATATGCATGTACGTATGCATATGCGTACATGTGTATACATACATGCATACGCATGTACACATATACATATGTATACATACATGCATACGCATGTACACATATACATATGTACATGCACACATACATACATATATGTATACATACATAAACACATATATATCATGAACTAACTGTTACTTTCTCAGATGCAGCATGAAGTTTTGTCAGTGAACAGGGCGCAGTTTCAAAGTGACGAAAGTATTTTGACACAAATTAAATTTAAATGTTGAAGTGAAACTAATGGTTTTTGTGTGTTCTTAAATGGCTTACAGACATCTTCCACTCTGCAATTGTTTTTGTTTCAGCACACAATCTCAGATCAAGTCACTTGCTATGCAAGTACATCTCCTTTATATATACTGTAAAAATCCACGTAATTCATGCACTTTTTTCGCAAAAATAAAAATAAACTTTAGAGGGTGTGTAAGTTACATGAGTAGATCGTTTCCAGAATTTTTTTAAAAATTACTTTTGTTGTAAAACGACATACAAAACATAAACATTCATACAGGAAGTTGATTCGTTTAATGCCAGAATAGGATTTTACAGAAAAAATAATGGCTTAAATATTATGAAGTTGACTTTTATTTATGCTGGATAGTATAATGCTTACTTTTTCTGTATAAATTTACTGAAGCCATTAAATAGTTAACTACTTTTTGAAGTCTGACATTCATACTGATAACCATGGTCCAGGTCATATTTTACATTGCTTGGAGTTTCTACTTATTGCAATGGAGCACCATTGACGTACATAGTGATATGGATATTCCTGACTGAAAAAAATGTAATGATATAGATAATCGTGATTGTATTTTTTTATTTTTGTCTGTTTATTGCTAGGCACAGCTTTAAGTTTGTCGTACTGTTTACGCCAATTTCAAACATTAGCTTCATTAACATTAAATTGCCTTTCAGCAGCTCTATTGCCACGTTCAAATGCATATTCAGTATATTTAATTTCTCCTTTGCAGTAAACAATTCATAAGTTCTGCCTATACTAACAACAACAGTAATGACAAATTTTTAAGTTTGCTTGACGATAAGCTTCAAAGAGATTAACATTTTGATACTCCATATCAAAGGTCCCAACAAGAATAGGCAGAAAAGAATTCTGTTTGCATAATGATTTTATTGATTACCTTCCTCTGTTGGTTGAGTAAAGTGTCATCCAAGCTGATGTTTATTGGTAATTAAACTTAATTTGCAACACCTGTGCATATTTATCAGCTTTGTTTCCACTGGTAATTCTTATCAACAACTTTAATGGTGATCGTGAGTTGAGAAGACATACAGCAGTATGCTAAAGATTGGACATAATCTCTTGTGGGCAAGAAATGTAAAATAAAGTTTATTATAAACAACACAAGCACTTTGTAATTTAATAGCTTTCAATGTGATACCTGTTAAACATAAATTATTTTTATCTAATAAAAATTTAATAAAATCATAAGTAAGTGAAATTATGCTAAATACAACTAAATTGAAAACCTTTTCCCCCTAGCTATATCAGCAATTCTGAAAACTTTTAGGTGCAAATTTTACATGAGTAGAATCTTTTTTTAACAAATTTTATCCTGAAAATCACCTGCATAAATTACACAAGTGCACAAATTGCATGAGTGTTTACTATATATATATTAATTTATTATCATATATACATGTAATTATAATCGAGGGTATGTGTGCATGTTTGTTCCCCACCACTGCTTCACAACCGGTGTTGGTTTGTTTATGTTCCCTTAACTTAGTTTGGCAAAACAAGACTGATTGAATAGTTATCAGGCTTTAAAAAATGAAGTGCTAGTGGTGATTTGTTCAACTAAAATTCTTTGTAGTGCCTCAGCATGGCTGCAATCAGATGACTGAAACATGTAAAAGAATAAAAGTATCTATGAACATAAGATTTCATATCTAAACCATTCTTACTGGCCTTAGCTAACATCCTCCATCGCACACTATGGGTTATGGATTTGTTGTGATAAATTGTTTGAATCAGCCAGAAAGATGTAGGTACATTTGTGATGATTGGGGTACCATGTGATGAACAGAGGACTTCTGTTGTTTTCAGCTTGACCAAAGTTCCCTAAACTGTTACCTTTGCACACTCAACATCAATGATTTTCTGAGAGAACATCTAACATTGATTATTTCAGCAATAATATTTTATCAGAGTGATTTCATAGTACCTCACTATCTGTGACAAAAAAAAAAAAAGAATGTTAATATCTTAGATTTGTTATATGCAAAATATAAGCTCTTAATATACTATGCTTATTGTGATGTAACATTTTTAATATAGTCTCAGTTTAGCTACCAGATGTTGTATACATGTTTGTGTGCAGATGGGTGTCACCATCATTATCATTTTGTGCCTGATTTCCATGCTTGATAGGTTGGGCAGGTCATCAAAGTCTGAGTGAATTCTTGTTTGAAGTTGCTACCATCCCTAGATGATTCAAAAGACCACATTTTTCTTTTATGTTCTGTTTTGACAAGGTTTTTATGGCTGGATATTCTTCCTAATGCCAATCACTTCGCAGTATGGACTGGATGCATTTTATCACAACACTGCTACTCGAGGGGCTATCATGTACTCAATAAGATTGAACATTCCTCTCCACCCTACTTTGTCTCTCTTCATTCACTAACCACTTTACAGAATGTACTGAGTATATTTTATTATATGGCATTGTCACTAAAGAGAGAGAAAGAGAGGTTATTTTCTAAAGAATTTTCTTTATGTTGCCTTCATTCTTACAGGGCAGATGAGACTAAAAGGTGAAAAGAGGAGAGGTGATGGCTAAGAGGGTGTAAAAAGTATGAGTGTGGTGGAAATAATGTGAGGGAGATAGTGATTGCTATAAGTTGATTGATGGCAAGGTGATTGAGTAACAGATGAGTACTCTGATGGGATAGCAATAAAGACGTGTGATGGTAAAAGACAGTGAATAGTAGACAGCAATAGAGATGGGTGATTGTAAAAGTGGTATATGTTAATGAAGAGTCACATAGAAAGGGTGATAGCTTAGAGAAGTAGAATGCTACAAAGATTAATGGTAGAAGAGAGGCAAGACGATAGATTAAATACCAACAGATATACTCAAATATCATTCCTCAATACACAAGTTGCATACAGTGAATAGAAGAATGAGAGTATAGTGAGAGATCCAATGTAGTTATATTATACATTCTAACCTTCATCGTTCTATCATTAATGACCTTTTTGCCATGATTGCACTACAGATAATTCTTCTCAAGCATCTCTTATCAGCATTTGTTAAGGTTGTTATCATTGATGTCATAAGTTTCAGCCTCTGAGATCTGTTTTCACAACTTCCTCCTATGTTTACCTAGAGCTCCTTCCTTCATGGGTTCTGGTCACATAAGTACTTGGCACTATTTTATGCAACTGATGTTATCAATATGCATCACAGGTCTAGTCTTTTCTCTATTTCCACTTATATACATCTTTTCTCTTATTCTAAATAGTCAAGAATTTCAGATGATAAAAGAAATTGCAGAACATTTACAACAACACCTTTGCACAACCACTAGAAAATCTGTACAAGGGTTGTTGCAAAACTAGGTAAAAAAGACATTGGGAATAGTGTATCAATAGTGGAGGGAACTGTATTGTAGAAGAGAAGTTTCATTACATTTTACGTAAAATAATAACTGTCATTTAAGAAATAGAAATAGCTCATATATATGAATCTGTACATGTGTATGTGTGCATGTAACATAATTTTTAGCATGAAAGAGACACTTTTTTGTAAAAGGATACCTTGAAAATTACCATGTGTCTGAGATGTGAGTGTGAGAATCACAGGACAGTTAAACTGTAGGCATCTTGCAATAACCATAATCTTACAAAATTTCATGCCACATTCCTGGTAGACTGTCATCTATTATTCAGACTCTAATTGAATAGCTCTAATATAATTGCATGAAACCTATGGTATCAGACTATCAAATTTTATTAAAAGAAATAATTTATCCACCCATGCAGTGTTTAGTACTCTTCTTCCAGTTCATCATTAATGTGTATGTATGTGTGAGAAGAGTGGTTAGTAACAGATTTGGTTTTGATGTAGCATTTAGTTGGTTCAGTTGTGGTATATATTCATCCAGGGTAGACATACTTGTGCAACTTTTTTCAAAGTTTTACCGATGTAGGTGAATGAAGCAAATTGAGCATTAGATAGCTTTTCTTCAAGTATATTCTATATGGCTATAGCTTGGGCATCATTTAAACATAGGATGACCTTTTAGAATTTAAGGGAATAGATTATTTTACACACATTTTAGTAATTAGACCAGGATGCATTCACCTTACTGACTTTAATAATGAAGATAGAATGATACCATATAAGATACATAGATTCAGAGGAATCAGAAGAAAGGGGAAATGAAAAAAGATAAAGAAGAATGAAGTTTATTATGAGATTGTTAAAAGCAAACTAGAATAAATCTACAATTATTTCACTAAGTTAACTTATGTGCACTTCTATCTACATGATATCCTAATAATGATCCTTGTTTCGAAAGTACTTAAATACTTTCCTAAAAAGTTTAGTTTTGTTTGGGCAAAAAGCATCAGAATATGTTCTTAAAAGCTCCTATGCTTCTCCTTGTTGGCTACCACCTCCAAGGTAATATTATGATGTGGTTATATAGCATGGAACTCTTTTCAGATTAGAATAAATATAATAATAACAATTATAATTTGCAGATGGAAATTCATAGGTTTTATTAATGCATCACAAGATATGTTTCTGTAGTCTACACATTTATTATGTAACAATTTTCCATATTCATATGATATTACTTATGATTACTCTTAATATTTATAAATTTGAAATTTTTTTCAACTCCATTTCAACATGGGTGCTTCCTCAGGTGTTGCACTTTTGTTCCTGCAAGCTAGATCTATCAACTTTAAGGACATTTACTATTTTACACCAATTAAATCATTCCATTTGATTGTTGGGCATTTATTGCAACTAGTCACAGATAAACTAAGAAACCAAATAAAAAAAAATTAAAAGATAATACCAAGAGTCACACCTCCCCATCAACTAGTGGATGTGTCTTATAAAGGAACCAATATGGACAAAATGAAAACAAAGGGTCAATCTAACACTTTCAATTCAAAATAACATAAGAAGAAGGAAGAAAATATGATATTCAAGATAAGGGTAGTGTCTCCACCTACATTTCTTGCTCATGATAATTACATTTCATTAGAATATAGTGCTGTTTAAATCAAAATGGAAATAATGATAATCTATTGGCTATCATAAGTCCTGTTTTCATCTTCACCTTAGATCATTTATCATTTACTCAGAAAAAATTTACCAATTAATTTGGAGTATTATATTAATACATAAATTTTTTTTCTCTCATTGTGTATGTCCATGAAAAATGCTATTCAATTAATGTATTAAAATTGCATTAACTATGTATGCTACAGTCTTTTGACATGTGTGAAAATTTGAATTGCATTTTTTTATAATTCTTCATTACTTGTTCATTAGGTTTCCATGATATACATCAATGGATTAACATATTAAAATTACATTAGTATATATATACACACACACACACACACACAGTTATATAAATATACATAAAACTGCCATCCTAGACATGCATAAAGTACATTTTTTATAAACCCATGTTGTTTATTTATATTATTGTGGGTCTTCAAGGTATATGCCAGTTGGATTAACAAATTAAAATTATATTATTATACATAGAGTTACATCAATAAACATAAAAATTACAATCTTAGATGCACAACGGTTACAACAACATTGTTTTATAAATTCACGTCATTTGTTCATGTTCACAAGTTCATCCATGCAGACATTCTTGACACTATGATTTTTTAATGATATTTTTTTAAAGGTTTTTTTTTTCAAATCCCATGAAAGAATTTTTAATCTTATGTTTGCATGTTAAGATAATTTCTGAATGTCTATTAATTAGTTGTTCTTTACATAAAATAATTTCTAGTGTCTTTTTCATGGGATTTGAGAAAAAGCCTTTTTAGAAAGAAAAAAAAAGAACACTAAAAGAATTGTAGATGGTGTTGAGAATGATTACATGGATGAACTTGTGAACATGAAGAAATGGCGTGGATTTATAAAATAATGTTGCTCAGTGACATATAAAAATGTAACTGCTGTGTAATTCCGAATGTGCTCTTTTTCTGACTTATGGACGACTGACTGATGATATGTATACAATTACTAGCAGGGATACCTGGCATTTTAGTCATGTGACAATGGCCATGTTGGAGCACCGCAGTTGATTGAACAAATCGACCCCAGGATTTACTCTTTGTAAGCCTAGTACTTATTCTGTCAGTGTCTTTTGCCGAACCACTAGATTACGGGAATGTAAACATAGTAACATTGGTTGTCAAGCTATGGTGGGAGCACAAACACACACATACACAAATATACACATATATACAAAAGTCTTTCAGTTTCCATGTACAAAATTGACTCACAAGGCTTTGGTCAGCCTGAGGCTATAATACATACATACATATATATATATATATATATATATATATATATATATATATATATACTATTTTACTTGTTTCAGTCATTTGACTGTGGCCATGCTGGAGCATCGCCTTTAGTAGAAGACATTTGCAAAGGTGCCACGCAGTGGGACTGAACCTGGAACCATGTGGTTGGTAAGCAAGCTACTTACCACACAGCCACTCCTGTGCCTATATATATATATATATATAATATATTACGTTTTGGTATTCCGCTATATTTCATGTTGAGAACAATTTAGGTCTTAATAGACACAAGATGTGATCTATTTCTAGCACATTGAATGTCCACGTTAGTGGTCAATGTTATATATATATATATATCCATACATACATATATATATATATATATATATATATATATATATATATATATATATGTATATATATATATATATATAAGAAGGGATGACCACTGAGTGGACATACAATATGCTAGAAAGTGGTCATCAACGACCCAACCACAAAGAAAAATAATGTTCTCCAGAAAAAAATTTGGCAAAACACCAGAACAATGAGAAATATACAGAATAAAGAATTAATTGTATGCCGGTTTCAAACACTAAAGTTTTACTTGCGTACAGTTCTACCGATTACATTGGGGTTATTTTTCAAAATGCGTCAGCTCTGGCATGCCAAATTCCGGAAACAATTCTGCAGAGAATAATTCACTGCAGTATATGTTGCTGGCTGGAGAACATAACTATTTAAATTACTATTTATATATAGAAGGTGATAAATTGAATATTAATTCAATTTAAAACCAAATAGCCTAGCATTTTGTCTTGTTCTGGTGTTTTGCAAAATTTTTTTCTGGAGAACATTATTTTTCTTTGTGGTTGAGTCGTTGATGACCTCTTTCTAGCATATTGGATGTCCACTTAGTGGTCATCCCTTCTTATACACATGTAATACAATATTTCTGATTTTTCAGATTTTTTTATATGCTCGGCCACTTGGTTTTAAATTGAATTAATATTCAATTTACATATATCCATGTAACACAGGAATTCAAGACGGGATGCCCGTGGGAGCTCCTCTATGTTGATGACCTTGCACTAATTGCTGAGTCACTATCACAACTAGAGGAGAAGTTTCAGGTGTGGAAGCAAGGACTAGAATCGAAGGGCCTTAGAGTCAACCTAGCTAAAACCAAAGTACTAATGCCAATGAGGAGATTCACAGGGTGTTTCAGGTGTTTGTCAAGAATGTAAATGTGATTAGATCCCTTTTGCTTCAAACAGGTTGAATCATGTGTTGTACTGCTTTCAGACTAGTATCATTTATTTCATCTACTGCTACTTTTTTTATTATTTTCTCCCTCATCTTGGTTCCTCACTAGAATTTTATATATTGGGCCATTCCATAAATAATGTGGTTTTTTCAATTGCAGTAACTAAAAGTCAGAGGGGAATGGGATAAACTACTTGCATCAACTTGCTATAAAAGCAGGTAGTAATTTTATCCTGTCCTTGTTCTTAGTGCAAGTTTTCAAGTCCTTTTTTCAAAGCCATAATGGAAGTGACAAAGGAGCATATTCAGCATATTTTGCTTTATGAGTTCAATAAAGGCAACAGTGCAAGGAATATTAATGCAATATATGGGGATCAGACAATAAGCATAAGCCAGTGTCAACAGTGGTTCCAGAAAGTACAGCCTCGAAGACGAGCCTCATCCTGGAAGATCTATAGATCTGGTGGAACAAAATCACTTCATAATTGTTGAGGAACTAACAGAGAAGCTTGGATTTGGTCATTTAACCATTCATCAACACATTCATGCCATCGGAAAAGTAAGTAAATTGGGTCAATGGGTTCCTCACAAACTTTCCAATTCCGATTGCGCACGGAGAGTGAATGTGTGCTCTTCTTTGCTGTCACATCCCACAAATGAATCTTTTTCAGATGGATTAGTGACTGGTGATGAGAAGCAGGTTCTCTATAAAAATGTCAAGCTCTGAAGACAGTGGGTAGGGAAAAGAGAAACACCGGCACCCCAGGCTAAAGAAGGTTTTCACCCACATACAGTGTTGCTATCTGTTTGGTGGGATATGAAAGGTTTAGTCTACTTTGAACTTTTAAACCCAAACCAAACGATAACAAAGGAGATCTACTGCCAGCAACTTGAGTGACTTAGGTCAGCACTAGAAGAAAAATAACCATCTTTGGTTTCAAGACAAAAGGTGTTCTTCCATTAGGATAATGCTCGACCACATACAGTGTGGATGACATTCCAAAGACTGGAGCAGTTTGAATGGGAAATGATGCCCCACCCACCATAACTTAATTTGTGTCAGCTTTTAAAATTTAGCATTTTACTATATTCAATTCTCTTATCTTTTATGCTTTTTTAGTTATATTTCAATAAAAAAACTATTTTGAGGGTGTAAAAAGAGGGGATTAGCAGGGAAAATATGCACACTAGAGAGGTAATACTCTTAATTGAACCTGGAAATGTACAGGACAAACAGAAGTGACAGCTTAAAAGTATTGCAGCTGTAACTGTAATATGAACTTAATATGCCTTTTGGGTGAGTTCATATCAAAAGAAGTAGGGAAAAGATTAAAGAGAAGGCTAGGGTGCCTTTGAACAGCATTGAGGTAATATCTTAAAATTTGATGGGCCATTTTTCCCCTCTCATAGCATCTTCTCATCTTCATGTTTAATTGAGATCATACTCTGTATACTGAGATTGAAGAAGATGAGTTAAATTTTGTACACTTTCAGGTTGGGTGTTTTTAGTCAAGCTTTATAAAAAACATGATTGTTAGGTGGAAGTTTCTGTGTATCAAGAGCCATTTCCAGAGCTACATAGGCATAGATTCCAGATCATTTTGCGCCAGTAGGGATAAAGTTTTATTTCTTTTAATGGGGAAATCTCCCTAAAACCATCACACTATTTATCTCACATTATTTTTAAGCTGACAGGATCAATTTGATTGTTACTGGGAAAGTTAAAGTACAACCTAGTCACTTCTTCTACCCCATTCTCATTAACACATATTTGTTTATGTTTAAATGTCAGCTTAGCTTCAGTTGGAAAAACATGAGAGTTAAGCATTTTTAAATGTTAAAAGATAGGTAGCATTTCCATCATATACAAATGTTTCAACTCCTCCTGTCACCACCATATTTTATTATATAGGATGTTCCATATAGAGTTTTCATCAGAGGAATCTAAAGAGGCTGTTATACTTTTACGTTTGAATGAAAATCATAGCACTATTTTTTTTTTTTTTTTCAGTTGCAGCTTCATCATTTTTAGGCTTCCTCTTCTTGTCCTGTATTTTTCCAAGTTCATTTAATAAAGAATATTATCATTCTTGCACCTACATTTTTCCTACTAGTATATGAATATGTGTATACAAATGTTTTTATGTATATTTGTGTATGTATACATCAAATACAAATATATAGAGACACACATATATAACGGCTAAACATGTTAATATCTCACCGACTCCCCTCTCTCCACCTATACCATAAACTATCCTCATAATATACATAAAAAACACATTTACAGTTTTACACTAAACAAGTACTGTAGAAATTGTCTAAAAGTTCTGCTATCTCCAACCAAAACTCCAACAAAAGATTTTCTAATATAAGTACACAAAATAATATGTTTGTTTACAAGCAAGTTACAAGACCCCTTTTTTTTATTTTTGTCTCTTTTCTCTTTTTTTAAAATTTTTAGATCACTTTGGTTTTTTAATTAAATATTTTTTTCCATTTTTATATGTGAATATATACACACCTTTTATTCCATATATATGTATATATGGATCAAAAAAGTCTGATTCATACTCCTTGGTACTCTGAGTTTCAAGCAAGTCACTAGTCTTCAGTCATTGTAGTCCTACAGCTGAAGACTAGTGACACACTTGAAACTCAGAGTACCAAGGAGTTTAAATCAAACTGTATAGATCCATACATGTAACTCCCAATAAATGTGTTGAGTGTCTACTCATATAATTATGTAATAAAATACCAATGTTTGAAAACACATAGCCCACAAACTCTACCTCCATAAAACACAAGGGTTAAAATTTCTACATGCTAATCAATTTGCTTACAGAACAATGGACACCTAAAGAGAAACATACAGACCAACAACCTTTACACCTACTTACATCCTTTTGTGAACATCAAAGCACAATGTAAACACAATGACATACCTAATACCCCCACCCTGGCCTTCCATAGAAAAACAGGAAATACCCCAAACAACAACTAATAAAGAAACTGACCAGCTAAAACATACCACCTACTTCTTTTGTAAACCCCTAAAACATTCCATTACAAAAAAAGTTGACATACTCAATTACTAATTTTTTAAATACTGGACTTCATACCTTTGACCTTTACTTTGTGAAAGCAAAGGATTAAATCCAATAAAACCAAAAGTAACTAAAACTACTGGCATATCCTATAACTACTCACCAAAAGGGGACACACTTAAATATACACACCTGCCCAGTACACCCATCATAGCTACATATATATCTATATATTTATCTACCATATGATAAATAAATATATAGCTATATATATATAGTGGATAGAATGGAAAAAGTTCAAATCAGGCAGACTATGATTAACACATACATATACTGGTTTAGTTAAGATAAAATAAGGATTGTGCGAACTGAAACATACATTGATATATTAGAGATATAAAAATATATAGAAATATAAAAATATATGAATACTAAAAATATACATGGACATATAAGTATATAGATATATAAACACACTAATAATAGAATATAGATAAAAAAAAATAATAGTGGAATATAGATAAAAAAATGTTTTTAAAAAAAATTTTAATATGGTATAGTAATAGGCATTAAAAAGAGTTTTAGGTTACACATTAAAAGAAATAGAGTGTACCGACGACCGTTTCTGGAGCTCATTCATCCAAATTACAGATGAATCTTAAGATTCATTTCCAGAGAATGCCCCCTTCATCAGGGAAAAAGAAAAATGATGTTTACTCTGGATATGCGTTCAGTTCTTTTCCATGATGAAGGAGGCATTCTCTGGAAATAAATCTTAAGATTCATCTGTAATTTGGATGAATGAGCTCCAGAAACGATCATCGGTACACTATTTTTTTTAACATGTAACCCAAAACTCTTTTTAATGCCTAATACTATACCATATTTAAAAAAAAATTTTAATAACGTTTTTTATCTATATTTCACTATTATTTTTATCTATATTCTATTATTAGTGTGTTTATATATCTATATACTTATATGTCCATGTATATTTTTAGTATTCATATATTTTTATATCTCTAATATATCAATGTATGTTTCAGTTCGGACAATCCTTATTTTATCTTAACTAAACCAGTATATGTATGTATTAATCATAGTCTGCCTGATTTGAACTTTTTCCATTCTATCCACTATATATATATAGCTATATATTTATTTATCATATGGTAGATAAATATATAGATATATATGTAGCTATGATGGGTACTGGGCAGGTGTGTCCCCTTTTGGTGAGTAGTTATAGGATATGCCAGTAGTTTTAGTTACTTATGGTTTTATTGGATTTAATCCTTTGCTTTCACAAAGTAAAGGTCAAAGGTATGAAGTCCAGTATTTAAAAAATTAGTAATTGAGTATGTCAACTTTTTCTATATACCCATATGTCCATGTATATTTTTAGTATTCTTATATCTCTAATATATCAATATATGTTTCAGTTCTGACAATCCTTATTTTATCTTAACTAAACCCATATATGTATGTGTTAATCATAGTCTACCTGATTTGAACTTTTTCCATTCTCTCCACTATACTTATCTAACACCAGGTTCAACTTGAGCACTTCTATGTTATTAATGTGTTTCCTAAGAAAATTATAAATAAATAAATATATATATATAATATGCCCATGTACATATGTATATATAGCGTGATGTGTATGTGCACAATCACTCACCATCACTGTTCCTCTCCCCTCAGCTAGTAGGTGCTCATGCCTGGAGGTCAACATGATTGAGGGGAACTGTGTAATTCATTGAACAATAAATATTTGTTTCACAAGACATGTCTTAAGACTCTCCACCTGCGTACAGGCACTTGCAAACATCTCAGAAATTTAAACAATACCTCAAATCCCCACTCACTCTTCCGAAGTTCACATCCTTAGGGCTGCCATGATCAATGTTTGCACAATGAAAGGCATGTCTGGTGAGATTCTTATGCTAGATTGGAGGCATATAGATATGTGTTGTGTGCAAGAGGTACAAACTCTTCCGAATAGACAGAGGAGTGAAAACATGGGTGTGTAGATATACTCTTGAGAGAGAAATAGGCAAAGTGATTGAGGTAGTCATAGTGTGTGATAGGATTGTTAAGATTACTATTGAATTATACGATAATAATATTTATCTCAGTATATGCTTCACAAGCTGGACTGGCAAATGAACAGAAGGACCATTTCTATAAGAGAGGACCTTCTTATCATGGCTGCTGATTTCAATGGACATGTTGGGCAACACTTCAGTGGATTTCATGGTATACATGAATGTTGTAGCTTTGGTTCTAGAAATGAAGAGGGAAAAGGTTCCTAGAGTTCTGTGGTACAAATGACTTATTAATCTCCTACACTAACTTTAAGAAACCTACCAATCACTTGATCACATATCGCTCTGGTGGCTTCTCAAGCCAGATTGACTACATTCTCTTCAGAAAACAGAATAGGCAGATGCTTGTGAATGGAGTTCTTTCCTAGTAAAGACTTGACTGCTCGTCATAGGTTAGTAGTTAGTGACTTCAGAGATACAAACCAGTTTGGAAAAGGAGGATACAGAAGCGTAAGGATCCTTTGATCAGTCAGAGATTATGAAATTCTCTAATTGAAGCATTTAACGATGAAGGGAAGGAGATAGAGACATATAACATAGTGGTTTACTGGAAGTTCTTATGGGAAACCTAATGAGGGCTACAGGTCAAATTTATGGTGAGCACAAAGTTCCAACCAGTCCAAAGTTAATGTGGTCATGGAACAAGAAAGTAGATTGAGCCATAAACGTGATGATGCAAGTTTGGAAGAATGAAAGCAGTAGAGAATACCAGGTAGTTAGAAGAGAAGTTGTGAGACAGGTCTTTTTAACAAGAGAAGAAGCTGAAGAGGTTTACCATGAGAACCAAAGGCATGAGGTGTTCCAAATTACGAGGTAGTATATTAGAAAATCAAAATGTTGTGGTACACTGTTACATATTGATTCTGAAAAGAAAGAGATATGGGAATGTTATTATGAAAGGCTACTTAATGTAGGGAATGAATGGAAAGAAGAAACTCTTCCTAATATGAACTCAACTGATGGTCCAGCCATTTTTGTTGACAGCTGTGTGATAGACAAAGAAATTAAGAATATGCAGATAGGAAAGCCTCTGGTCCATCAGGAATTACTGCTGAGATGCTTATAATTTCTGATTGAGTGGGATGTGGCCTAGTTGCTTGTATTGTTAATCTGGTTATATAGGTATGTATCATACCCAATGACTGGCATGATAGCATCCTGTTACACAGGATGCCTGAGAGAGAAGTAATTACAGAAGTTTCAGATTGCTGGACCAGATAATGAAAGTCATGAAAAGAGTCATAGCTTAATTAATTAAGAAGAAAGTTAATGAGATGCAGTTTGGATTTGTGCCAGGAAGTACTTCTGATGCTCTCTTTATAGTACAGCAACTGCAGAAGTATTTAGCTAAAAGTAAATCAGTGTTTGACATTCATCAACCTGGAGAAAGTTTTCAACAGGATTCCTCATTCCTTCATCTGGTGGTCATTCTGTTAGCTAAGAGTAGATGAATGGCTGGCAAGAGTTAACATTGAGTACAGTGTTTAATTGAAAGTGCAGATAGTTCACCAGGGTTTGTTCATCACTCCCTTCCCATTTATCATAGCCCTTTAGGTCATAACAGAAGGGCTTGAGAGCAATTATCCATGGGAACTCCTCTATGCTGATGACTTTGTTCATATAGCTGCAACTATAGTAGAATTAAAAATGAAATTTCTGATGTGAAAGCAAAACCTTAAAGTTAACTTAGCAAAGACCTATGTAGAAGTGAAAATAAAAATTCTATACAACGTGCATGGATACAGAAGAGGTGCAGTGGAATCATTGGAAGATAAACAGAGAAAGTAAACTTTGTAGTAGATGTACAGGAGTAATATACACCAAGAGCACATAGAAAATAGAGTTTCTGGAATGTTCAGGAGGGTCCTTACAAGTTGTAGATAGTTTCTATTACCTAGGTGACCTAACTACCAGTAGAAGAGGTGGATGTGCTGAAAGTATAGATGCTTGAATAAGAACATACTGGAAAAACTTCAAAGAGTTATTACCTCTGTTGGTAGCAAAAGGCCTATCTCTCAGAATGAAAGATTGTATGGTGCTTATATAAAAACAGCAATGCTACATGGTTGTGAAACTTGGGCCATGAATGCAAAGGTGATGTGAAAACTAGACAAAAATGAAGCTACCATGTTCTACTTGATGTGCAACATCAGTGTGCTTCTACAGCAAAGTACAAATGTGTTGAGAGAGAAATTGGGCATAAGAGGCATCAGATGTTATGTACAAGAGAGAAGACTGTGTTGCTATGGTATGTGATGTGGATGAATAAGAACAGCTGCAGCAAGAAGTGCTAATCACTAAACATGGATGGAACCTGTGAAAGAGGGAGATCCAAGAAGACATGGGATGTGGTAGTGAAGACCAACCTCAAAATGTTGAGCCTCATAGAGGAGATAACAAAGGACTGAAATGAATGATGATAAGCTGTTCATCATCCATCTCAGCAAAAATGAGATCCTATCCAGCCTTCCTCCCACAAATCATCATCTAACACCCATCCTTCCATCAATTTCCTACCATTTATCTCCCTATACTTCACATTGTACTCCTACTTCTATCCCTTTTCTCTCTCTCTCTCTCTCTCCCTCTCCCCCCCCCCCACCAGCTGAGGAAGTTGTATATCCACTTCAGTAAGACTTCTTTTCTGTCCTATACCCCACTCAGTTGTGGGGCTTTGTTTTAAGAGTACTTGGTGCCTTACTAGTGCTGATGGCATGGAAAAACTACCCAGTGCACCACTCTGTACAGTTGCTGGCATGCAGCTGCTGAAGCCATTTGCTTATCAGCTCTTGAACTGTCCATTTCAAGCCAGAATGAAAGAAGAGATGATGATGACGACGATGTGGTGGTGGTGGCAGTGATATCATAGGAACTTTTGGGAGGATGTGAAATATTTGTTTTTTTAATAGTATATCTCAAACCACACACTCAAAAGGTATAAACAATAGCATGTAAGTATTAACTAAAGTCTTTTAGCTAGAAAAAGTCAAAGCTATGCTCAAGAAAATTTATATCTATATTGAATAATGCAATTTCATGCTTTTTGTTTAACCCCTAAAATGTTTAGTGCATCACAAAATATGACAATCCTTCTTATAACTAGTTTGGTAGGGTTTAAGACAGACCATTCTATGTTAGAAATTACACACATAGATTTTAAATTGAAAATATATTAAGCAAATAAGTTGGACTACTTAATTTTTTCATTAGACAGTGCAAATAAAATCTTTTTTAAAAGTAATATGTTCACATTGTACTTTTATATTCTCTATTTTTATGCTGATGGTTAATAGGCAATTATCAGTTATTCTAAAGTTACATGAAGGTTATGAGTTATCTAAATTAGAAGTTAAACTTAGAAAAATTATTATTAATCAGTTTTATTTTTATTGTGTCCTTTCACTGCACTACTGAGCACAGTTCTGTGTGCCTTAGTTATGTGCAGCATTTTCTTTTGGTTTCATTATTACTGTATTGAAAGTACCACATGTAATATGTGTGTGGTGCCTAGCAGCACTATTTTCTGTATTTTATGCATATTAGTAAGTCCTAGGGTTTTGGTTATTATGTCTGTGTCTGCATGTTTGTTGATCATTCCTGAATCACCTATTATCATTCAACTATGGTAGTAGTTGAATAATATTCTTAACATAGCTTTTTTGTTGCAGTCGGCGTCTTCCAAGCAGTCTCACTAATTCAGTTTTAATCGAAATCAAATTTAGTTTTTTTTTATTATGTTTGACTAGTGATAAGCTACATTTAGACATAAAATACTTAAAATCTGGTGCAGTAGAACAAAAGTTAAGCGAAAAAATGTATAGACCAAACTGGTTGACTGACATGTAGTAACACCCAACATCGCCACTTTGAATCCACACCATTCTTTTTAATTTTGATTAAAAATTACTATATTGATATTAATATGAAAGAGAAATGTTAAAGGAATACATTGGTAAAGGTTTCGTAAAACTTTATCCATTACAAAAAAATATATTTAATTTTAATTCTCAAATCTTTATCAATTTTTGTGTGATATTAAAGGGACACTACTCATATATGAAAATAAACTATTTCTTTGGCGCACACACAACAAAAGATAAAAGACAACGCAAAACAATACAAAGAGTTCTAATATATATTTTCATTAGTCTAAATTAATTTTTATAAAAAATGAAATTTTTTTGCTTAAGTTTTTTTGTAGTATGGCTTTGTAAAGTCCATTTTTGAGTAAATTATTTTAATAACAAGATTATTTAATAAAATATTTTAATTTTTTTGATTTTTGTGTCTATGAGCAGTACTGAATCATGTAGTAGGGCTGTTCAGAAAAGGCAAATGACAAAAATTCAAATATTTTAACAGGCAATTTTCACTATTTAAAAATTTTCAAACATGGAGTTAATTATTTGCATGCTAAAAATGACTTTATTTGTAATTTATTTATTAATTTGATAGTAAATATAATATGATTAAAATATACTTTCACAATGTTTACTGTTTTGCAAAATGAAACTAGAAAACTGGACAAAACAGAGAACACGATTGAAAAAATTAAAATGAAAAAAGAGAGAAAGATGAAAGAGAAGAAAGGAAAAAAAAAAAACAATTCACCACCTTGGTTGAAAAGTTGGGGGCCCTGGAAAACCTTTCTAATGGCTATTGAGACATGCCAGAACGCTTGCAGCTTTGCCGCCTCGGGTGATGGCGAGGCTGATGCGCTGGAACAGCCAAGCACCCTCATGGGCCTTACCAGTTACCTCTGCAAAGTGAGTTGCCAATGAAGACAGGAATCTTGCAGTAAGTGGTCCGACCCCACCAAATGTCTTGAACACCACATGATGGAAAATGTAGTTGGCCGACAGGTTGCAGTATTTCAGGATTTTGTTCCGCTCGGTCGCAGAAGCTGTAGATCTCGCCCTGACTGCAGCATCCAGGATGTGAGAAGCAAAGGAGTCGCTATCTGTAACATCCCAGATGGAAGGGATGTTAGCCCGGGCCAAGCTCTTTTTGAGTATTAGGTTCAACTCTGTATGACATGCGAAGCAACCAGCATTCAGGTGGCAAGAAAGGCCATGGAGGCCTGTGGAGTCGAGGAGCCTGCCACAATGACAGATCCAACCCATGCATACATCGGCTCCCACTCTGAGGGCAATGGAAACACACAGTTCATCCCAGCTGAGTAGGCCACCAACATTAGCTAAAGGGATGGCATCAATCCAGTCACCTGAGTATTTGGCGCTAGCAGACAGTAAGTGGTACTCTGAAAACTGGTCTGACTGGATGAAGAGGGAGTCAAAGGTGGCCTTCAAAATTATGTTGTCCCAAGTTCCACCTTCTCAGGAGCAGACAAGCCCAATTCCCTCCAGTGTTGGAGAACTTCATCCAACTCCCTGTTGGAACAAGTCCATGCTGGAGAGGGGAGGATGTTGCTCACCTGGGTGGAGGAAAGGAAGCAGGGGCGAGAGAGGGACAAACACTTACGAAGACCAAGACCTCCAAATCGCTTGGGCAATGCAGCCTGATTGCAGGACGTTGAAGAGAGTCCAACATTGACTAAGCATTCGAATCTCTCAAAGATTAGGTTGTTGAAGCGTTGGAGGCACAATGGGAATCGAAAGATGAACTGACTCTGAGTAAATATAGAAGCTTAGGGATCAAGAGGTAATTCCTAAGTTTGAAAAAAAAACCTTCATGGGGTTCGATATCTTCAATATTTTTCAGCCACCTTCGGCTGGAAGATGGACTCAAAGGCAAGGTCAGTGATTGGAGCACCTAGAGAGCACCTAGAGAGCACCAAGCTGATGAGGGTTGGACTGTGATGGAAGGGAAGGACTTTGCAAAAGGTCAATAGTTGGTTGATGTTGAGAAGCTGGGTGGTTGAGGTTCCAGAGCTCACATTTGGAGCTGTTTATTTGAAGAGCCCGGCAACCAAGCTCCCCAACCATCATGTTAGCAATGGCGAGAACCCTGTCCGGAGGTCCTCCCAAACACGCATCGTTGACATCCCAGACATTGAGGTCTAGCTTGACGCCCATCTTGGTGATCTCATCAATGCCCAGTGCGAACAGAGCGGGCCCAAGTGGGTTGCCCTGTTGGATTCCTGAGGCAGAGGTGATGATTTGGTCACCAAAAGAGAGATAGGAGGGCTCCTGATAAGCCTACCATGCAAGGAGGTAGAGTTGTGGGACCTTCTCTGTTACTGAGCTGAGGACAACATTGTGGCTGATGGAGTTGAAGGCATTCTTAAGGTCAAGTTTGAGGATGACCTTGGGTGACAATGAGGGCAAGTTGACATAGGCTCTGGCAGTGTGGGCAGCAGCTTCACATCCCAGTTTGGTGCCCACTCCTAGCTGGGTAGGCGAAAATCGCTCCTCCAATAAGCTAGAAACTGATTGTAAGCACACCTTTGCAGTGAGATGGCGAAGAGTGCAGCTGACCGCAATGGGGCGCAGGTCTCCATTGGGTTTGGTGAACCTGAATAATTTTGCACCGGAGTATAGTGGGCGGATATAAGGGAGGACGTTCGCTGAAGAGAACTGGTTCACAAACTGAGTCAGATTCTCAAAGAGCTCAAATCCTGCGTCAAATGGAAAAACCAAAATTTTGTTTGAATTTTCTTGGAAATTTTTTAATTCAAAATGACCGCAAAAAATGGTGATTTTATTTATTTTTAATTAAAATTTTACTGCAGTGCCTGTAAAAACACTGGACTAGCCAATGAAAAATGCAGACGCATACTAATAATATTCGTAACAATTAAACCTGGAAAAGTAGAGGACAAGAAAAATCTCATTAACATTAGAGCTTAAAATATTGCAGCTAAAATTTAAATTTAAAATTTTTTTATTAATTCATTTAGTACAAAAAAATAAAATTAAAGTAAAACAGGAAAGGTGAAATTAATTGAATTTTTTAAAAAGTATGAAAAAGTACAAAAGAGGTACTTTTTAATTTTAGCAGCAATATTTTAAGCTCTAATTTTAAAGAGTTTTTTCTTGTCCTCTACTTTTCCAGGTTTAATTGTTAAGAATATGTTAGTATTTGTTCGCATTTTTCATTTGCTAGTTATAGAAATTGTTTCTGTTTTCAGGCCCCATTTTCAGGGTATCTCTATTTCCAGATTTTTATATTTAAAGAATTTCTCAATCTCTTTTAGAGATATACTAGCAGAGATACCCGACCTTGCTTGGGATTAAAATGGCATAGATTTTTATTGCTTTACTTGTTTCATTCATGTGACTGCGGCCATGGTGGAGCACAGCCGTTGGTCGAAGAAATCAACCACAGGATTTATTCTTTGTAAGCCTAATACTCATTCTGTCAGTGTCTTTACATGTGTTTACAGGAATGTAAACACAGCAACATCAGTTGTCAAGCAATGGTGGGGGTACAAACACAAGACACAAGCGCACACATATACAAATATATACGACAGTCTTCTTACATTTTCCGAGTATGAAATCTACTCACAAGATTTTGGTCAGCTTGAGGCTATAGTAAGCATATATATATATATGCGTTCGGTGCGACTGGCTTTATTATATGGTGCCGTATTTTACAATCCTGTAAATAATAATAATGGTATTTTTATATAAGCTTAACCCTTTCGTTACTAACCCGGCTGTAGCCGGCCGAAAAATTTTTTGGTTCATAAGACTAAGCTGTATATTTGAACCCAAATTTCGTTAGTACATTCGTTAAAACACCTGATTTCACTTTGCAAACAGTTGAGTTATTGTCTCCCACATTGTTTGGCATGATATTTTAAATCAGTGAATTTTGGAAGAATTTTTTCCACATTTTTTGCGGCGTTAATTTTTTTCAACTTTGAAGATGGAGAGGAGTTTCATGCTATCAAGCAGTGATTCCGAATTTGAAGGTTTTTCAACAGAAGATATGGAGATATCGAAGAAAAGAATGAATGAGCTACAAAAGCACCTGGTGAACGAAAAGGAATCGGATATTTCTGTATCCGAAACTGAAAGCAGCGACGGCAACAGCGAGGATGATTTTACACCAGAAAAAGATTTTAAAAATATTTTTATTAACAATTTTTCTGAGGAAACAGGGTCTACCCATAGTCTTTCTCAGGAAGCAAAACCTTTAGACTTCTTTTTCATGTTTGTTTGAAATGATTACTGCGGAAACAAACTGTTATGCAGAATGTAAACAAACCGGAAAAAAAAGATAGCTTGTGGTTTCCTGCAACTGTAGATGAAATACGGGCATTTTTTGCCATAAATATTATTATGGGTATTAGTTACCCAGAATAACAAATTACTGGAGCGATCAGTAACCTTTTGGCGATGAATATATTTCCAGTATTAAGAACGAGTACAATTCGTGAAGCTGAACCAATATGTACATGTGAGAGACACTAGCATTACCCCCCCCCCCCCAGTACGTGGAGAACTTTGAGACAAAAATTATGCAATAGAATTGATTAAGAACCCTTTCTTTAATTATGTTCCAAATATCACATTAATATGTTGATAAATAAAAAAGTTACAGGTGTTTAATGAGGCTAGTCTAAATTCATGATTATTTTAGAATTTAATTGAAACTCATGAGGGGTGTATTTTGGTCAGAAATATAGTAACGAAAGGGTTAAAGCTTATGTCGTTCACCATGCAATGACTAACGAAAACAGTCTAATAATGGAGCATATAAGCCCTCGACGCAGACCCACATCCCTTTGTTAACATGACTGTGTGTGTTACCTTCAGACGCGGATAGGAAAGCCTTCTTTTTTCTGTCGAGTGCTTATATGCCTTGTTATTAGACTATTTTCCTTATTCATTGCACGGTGAACACCATAAACTTTAATCTTACATAAAAATACCATTATTATTATTATTTACAGGATTGTAAAATAGGACATCGTATAACAAAACCATTTGCACCGAAAGCATATATATATATATATATATATATATCTATATATATATATATATATATATAATTATATATATATATATATATATAATTCAAAAACATGAACAGTTTCGTAACATTGTTTACAAAATAATAGCTGATCGTTTGCGAAGGAGCGTGTCTACAGTCAACACTTGGGATTTTTGCTCTGGTAACTTCTGCTTTCTCTCATGTTCATGCACGACCAGCTATATGTCGCTATGAGTAGAGCAACAGATTCAGCAAATTTGGAAATTACATTGTGGAGAAACGGAGAATATCGTTTATATTGTGTATCACTCACTAAAAAGATGAAATTTAAAAAATCTGTTATCTCTCTCTCTCTCTCTCTCTCTCTCTATCTCTCTCTCTCTCTATCTCTCTCTCTCTCTCTATCTCTCTCTTTATCTCTCTCTCTCTCTCTCTCTCTCTCTCTCTCTCTCTCTCTCCACCGTCGCTAGAAGGGGACTTAACTCATGTTTGCAAATGCGCCGACTTGAAAATTGTTAGAAGTTATGGTTTAAAATTATTTTTAATGCAAAAGTTCACTTGTTAGGAAGCAAAAATAATAATAATAAATGGCCCATTCCGGGCATTTTCGACCATGAGAAATCCATTGGTGCGACTCCCAGATTGCTATCTTGTAAGGTGTGGATTTCTATAAATGCAACACACACACACACACACACTCACAAACTCAGCTTTACAATATGTACTGATAATCATCTGTTGGGATTAATATCTCAATTAGGTGGGGTTTTTTTTTCTTTTTTACCATGGTAGTCCTTGACAATAATAATATGTTTTTACCTTTATTATAAATAAGACAGCAAGCTGGTGGAATCATTAGCATGCTGGGCAAAATGCCAGAATTTTACTTAGCTTGAGATGTCTTCTCAAGCACAGCAAACCACCAGAGGTCTCAGTCCTGTGTCATCTCTGTGAGGCCCAGTATCTGAAGAGCCTTTCTCACCACTTCATCCAACGTCTTCCTAAATCTAGCCTTTCCACATATTCCCTCCACAATTAGAGATCTGATGCGCTTGCAGAAAGCTTTCTTATGTCCAGAATGTTGTTGATGATGTGGCTAACTCCTTCGCAAGAAATCCCCAGAGTCTCAGCTATGGCTTTAGCTAAAATCTAGCACTCTTGAGAATCATGATGTGCACAATGTTGGATTTGTCCTCTGTAGTTGCACAAGCTGGCTGTCCTGGCTGGGATTCATCTGTGACCTTGAAATGACCAGTCAAAAACATTGATACCCAGATTTTCATTGTGGAGTAAGATGGGTAGCCATATTTTAAGACTTCCTTCATCTCACCATGGATTTCTGCTGTTCCTTTGCCTTGCAAAATCCACTGTAGGAACTGCCATCATGCATTAAATCTGCAAAATATAGAAAGATATATTGTAAAGCATCATGATTTTTTGCATATTTCCTCCGAAATAGTTGTCCTACCTTCCCTGTAAAGGTAACAGCTCTACCCTTTCATAATCCCCTTAAAGCCAGGAACTTTGCAGCACACTCTCCCCACCCCCATATATTCAGTACTAACTCTCACCTTGTTAATTGTAGTTCCACTAGATTGCAGTGTGGTACTCTGTCAGAGGTTTCTCTTAATCAACAACTGCTAGGTGCAGTGGCTTATTTCTTGCTAAGCACTTCTCTTGCAGCTCTCTCACTAAGAAGAAGGCTTCGACAATATCTTTTTCCTGCACAAAGTCAAACTTCATTTCATCTAATAAGTTGCATTATGACTCTTTAGTGTAACTGATTCACTAGCTTTAATAACCTGATCTGTCAACTTGATGGCAGTCATTTTTTCTATCTAGCATCCTTGTAGCAGTTGACAGTAATATACCAGATCACTATACTCATCATCAGATATGATGGGCATTACCTGATTGACAAGCATTAGACACTTTAATTATCTTTGTAACTCTTATAAAACAGCAGCCTTCCTTGCTTCATATCCTGAATTGCTTTATAAACTAAATCTTAGTTGTCATAGGTACCATAGGGTCTACTTGGGATAGGTACTCCCTCTCTCATGCATTTTCCTTATTTAAACAGCTTTTTTGTAACAGTATGGCAATGCCTCTTTCTTTTTAACAATAGTAACAGCAAATACACCAATTTATCTATTAACACTTCTCAGCATCTCAATTTTCTGTTTCACACCATCTTGAAATCTTGAATATGTCACTCATCTGATCTTTTACATTGCAGAACATGTACAAGCCTCTTCTTTTTTGTTTCTTCTCCAGCTTTCCTTCTTTATATTTGGTATTGCTTTCTGTTACCTCCTTTCTTCCAGTCTTCCCAAGCTTGTTTCTTGGCTTCTAAGGCTCTATCTACTTCAATGTTCTATCTCAGACTTTTTCGACCATCTTCTCCTTCTGCATCAGCCACCCTCTTCATTTAAAATATCTTAATACCCTACCCTACCATACCATATCTTAAATGCATACCGGGTACTGATGCTGGCAATTAAAATGTTAGCTAAAATATACATTTAAAAAATTCTATTGAAGATGGCACACATTTTACATTTAAAACTATGTGTACAAGTATACAGTATTAAACTTTCAATTTTTATGAAATTGTTTACATGGTTAGAAAATGTGAAAAACACACCATATTGCTGGAATATCTTTTATTGAAATTGACAACATCAATGTGAGGAATGAGCAATTGCGCTGACTAAGTATTTCAAGCAGTTCATCTGGGTGAGCTGGTCTTTCACATACTGACCCTCATTTGACCCCTTGGCTATCACTGACCTTCTGTAATTCATTGCTGACCCATAGGGTGTCCCTTGAACCCCCTTTGGCGACCCCTGTTCTATTTCTATTTTACCTTCAGTCTGCTTGGGACCTTGAACCAACTACAAGTTTAGCTAATAGCCCCCAACTTCCAGTTTCCCTCTGTCTCTACTTCCCCCTCTTTCTTGTCATAAGCGTCAACTAGAACTTCTCTGAATCTACAAATCTCTGGCAACTCTTTTATTCATGTCTTCTACCTCCAAGTTGCCTTTTGTTTCCAAGCCTGCCCTGACTCTTACTTAAGTCACTAATGTATGTTTATGTTTTGTGGTGCATTCTTCTTCAGAGAAAGATTTGACATTTACATCAATCAACCTATCCTGTTTTCTAGTGTACTTGGCTTGTGTATTTACTACATTAATTGGTGATTAGATGGCTGGCTGGCTGGCTGGTTGGTTTCCTGAAGTTTATATACAAATGTCATTTGCATCACAGAATTCCAGGTGTCTTGATCCTTTCTCATTTATCATTCTATACTCATAGCATGACAGAGAAGCCATCATGGTGTTCCCAACTTGTCCATCCAAATTGCTAACCATAATGACGAGGTCATCATCATTTGTTGCTGATGTAGTCAGCAGAATTGATTCATGAAGCAGTCTTTCTGTTTACATACCAATCTTGATTGTGGTGTGTTTGCAGACATAACTGTAGATGATGTTTTGTCTATGACTAGCTTAAGCTTAATTCTTTTGCATATTCTAACTCCTTAAATTAATTTGCCTATCCACTTCTCTGCTAACAATATGTCAACACCAGCTACTCCAATGCTATTACCCACCTAGAATTTGTACTGTTCCTTGCCCATGAGGAGTCTGGTTGAGACTCCCTCCATCTTGTCTCTTGCACTCAGCAAACATTCACTCGTCTTCACTCCTGCATTTTTATAATCACTCCTATTTACCTTTCATTGTACCAGTATTAATGGTAGTAACTCTAACAAGAATCTGAGAAGCTAAAACTTCTTACATGATTTGCTATTCCATCACTCATCAACACAATTTACCCCAAAGTGTTAATTTTGGAGAAACAGAAGAAAAGGACACATGGACATAGATACATTTAGAGGAAGCACATGTTACATACATGCACTCACACTTGATGTAGAGAAATGTAGCTAGATTTTAAATGAATATTAAGATAGAGAGATCATGTGTATGGATCCTCTATTTGTATGCACGAAGGTGAGTGGTTTTTATATAGGATCTCTGAACTTGCTCATTCCATTACATGACTTGCTTAGGGAGGGCAACACAGTCATTATAATAGGTGACTGAAAGCAAGGCTGGTTGGATGCATCATGTTGAACAAAGCATGATGTGTACTAAGGACAGCTAAAGTAGCAAATGGATGCAAATAATAATTGGGATAATTGATTAAAGTTATGATTTGTGATAATGGCATTGGCAAACAGCGGATGAAAATTTACTTACTTAACTTTAAAAATGATAGTGAAAGTAAAAGCATGTTGTTCTCTTGAAGTAAGGAAAGGAACTGAATGAAGGAGAGACTAGAGAGAGAAACAGAGAATGATTCAGATCACAGATAAACAGTGAACTTGTTTGGTTTGTTCAGAGGTGAAAATAAATTTGCTTGAGATAGTAAAATTTTGTAGAATAACTTCAGTTTTAATAGGGCAAAGTGACAAGCAAAAAAATAAATAAATAAACAAAACTACATCTCTTCTCTGCCTCACATTTCCTGTTTGTCATGCACTATGCTTATCTCTCGCTTCCCACTCTTGTCATCACTACCCTACCCACTGTATCATTGCTATCTTGTCATCACTCCTCCTCTATATACCCAGGTTTCATTAGTCACTACGTTCATGTGAACTCTCTGCTCACTACTCATGCACCCTTGGTAATACTCTACCATCTCATTTATATTCTCATCTCCTTACCTTGAAATTATGCTCTGGCTCTCTCTCACCCTTGCACTTTTCTCACACACACACTCTCTCTCTTTCTCTTTCTCTCTCTCTCTCACTTTAAATGGCGTAATCATGTATCTCCTCCACAGCAAAACACTTGCTTCTGACCCTCACTTAGTACAGGGCTTCCTCCTCCTCCTCCAGTACACCCCCTCTCAAAGGATCTTTGTCTTGTGAATTAATTGATCACCCCACCAGTGCTGGTGCTATGTAAAAAGCTTCCAGTCCACACTGTAAAGTGGTTGGCATTTGGAAAGACATCCAGCTGTAAAAGCCATGCCAAAGCAGACTTCACTGGTGCTGGTGCATGTAAAAAGCACACAGGCTACACTGTAAAGTGATTAGCATTAGGAAGGACATCCAGCAGTAAAAACCATATCAAAGTAGACAATAAAACCTGGTACAACCCTCTGGCTTACCAGCTCCTGTCAAACTGTCCAACCATACCAACATGGAAAAAAGACATTAAATAATAATGATGATGATGATATTAAAAGGTGCAGGTATGGCTGTGCGGTAGGAAGTTTGCTTTTCAACCACATGGTTCAGTCCCTATGTGTGGCACTTTGGGCAAGTGCCTTCTACTACAGCCTTGGGCCGACCAAAGCTGTGTGAGTGGATTTGGTAGACAAAAACTGAAAGAAGCCCATCATGTGTGTGTGTATCTTTGTGTCTGTGTTTGTCTCACCCAACCCTTAATACTTGACAACCAGTATTAGTGTGTTTATGTCCCCATAACTTAGTGGTTCAGCAAAAGAGCTGGCAGAAAAAGTACCAAGCTTTAAAAGAATAAGTACTGAGTGCAACCCATTCAACTGGAAATTCTTCAAGGCAGTGCCCTGGTATGACTGTAGTCTAATGACTGAAAGAAGTGAAAAAAGAAACATGTATACAGGTTCAGGCATGGCTGTGTGGCAACAAGCTTGCTTCTTAACCACATGATTCCAAGTTCAGTCCCACTGCATAGCAAATTGGGCAAGTGTCTTTTACTACAGCCTTGGGTCAACCAAAGCCTTGTGAGTGGATTTGATAGAGAGAAACTGAAAAAAGACCACCAGATGTGTGTGTGTATCTTTGTGTCTGTGTTTTTCTCATGCCACCATCATTGCATGACAACTAGTGTTGGTATGTTTATGTCCCCATGACTTAGTAGTTCAACAAAAGAGGCTAGCAGAATAAGTACCCGGCTTTAAAAAAATAAATACTGGATGTAATCCATACAACTACAAATTATTCAAGGTAATGCCCCAGCATGGCTGCAGTCTAATGACTGAAACAAGCAAAATAAAAAATATACATAATTGTATCAGACAGTGAGAATAAATGCTCAGCACCACCATTATGTGGTATGGATTTCTACAGTCTTTAAGTGATCCACTTAAGAATGCTGATAATTGCCTCCATTTTGGTTGAGAATAATGGGCTGGACAAGACTATGTGAAACTTCAAAATAAATACACAGATCAGTGAGTGGGGTAACTTGAAAGGATTTCCTAATTGTTATTTCCCTTGCATTGGCCTTGGATTTTTGTAAGAATTTGTGTTCACCATTACATTATGCAAGAGTGTTCATGCACACCCAAAATTATAAATATATGTATCCAGCACACATTTGGTTTATGTATAAGCATGTGCATCTTATTTGGGGATTTCCACAGACTGAATGCAAATTAGTCCATGAAATTCATTAAAAATTTTTTCAAAGTTCATATACATATGTTTGTGATAGTGTGATGTCATGAATATGTGTTATACATATCCTGTGCAGTTTAGAATTCCAAAGAAAAACACATGCGACACTTAACTACATTGAGAGATAAGAACAAAAGACATGCAACATCTTTATCCAATATGGTATGGACTCTCAAAGAGAGGAGCATAGACAACCTATATATAAATTGGAGCATTATAACTAAGGTGTGCAAATATAGTAGACAATATAACAGAAGCAACATTTATATCTTGAGAAATTAAACATCATAACATCAAATGAACATTTGAACATTAGGGAAGAAACATTCTCCCCTTGCATGCACAAACAACAATTTAAATTTCAAAATTTTAAGCATGAACTCTCACTTCCCTTGCCACCTATCCAACTTTGATATATTTTTGAATATTGTTTATATGCACAATATGCATTACAGACATACACTCACTGGAGCTCATACTGGAATTTAAGATATGTGGGAACCCCATAAATAAGATGCACATGCTCAAATATGAACCAAACACATGCTGGATACATATATCTATAAATATGGGTATGCATGAACGTTCTCACATAATGTAATTAATTTATGGTGAACACAAATTCTTGCAAAAATAGGGCCAATGCAAGGGAAGTAACAATTAAAAAATCTTTGCAAGTTACCTCCTGATCTGTGTATTCATTTTGAAGTCCCACTTTGTTTCATTGTAACTGTATTCTCATCTAAAATGAAGGTGATTATCAGCATTCTTAAATTAATCTCACTGGAAATTAAAGTCATTAAAATTGAAATAGGACGTCATCTCCTGAGTCTGTGATGGAGGCTCTTGTGTGCTTATCATCAAATCAATGCATTCTATGTTTGGGTGACACCTGAAACCATGTAACAGAGGCTTGTGTTTGCATATCCTGCTCTGTTCAGGTGTCTCCTGAGTTCAGCTGTTGCCCTAATGAAATTCCTTATTCACATGCATACACACACTCTGACACATTTAAATATATACACAGTCAGCATCAGAGATATGCATACACAGAGTAAGAGTGAGAGAGTGTGGTAAATATATATCAAGTGGGGAAAAGCATAAAAGACAGATAGGCAAATTATGTCTTTTTGATTACTAATTACGAAAAATTCATTTTCTCTAGGATGCACTGTTTCAGAGCCTTTCAGTGACATACATATTTACATAATACAGGCACTCTCATTTATATCTGGCTGAGTAAAAAGTAAGCAACGTTTTGAAACATGAAATTCATCACAATGAGTTCTGGAGCTGATGCACTTTGAATGCACTTTCAGCATCGGTTTGATATTTGAACTCTCACAGGAAACCATCAAAGTGCTTGAAAAAGCGGTAGTTGGTAGAAGAAAGGTCTGCAGAATAAGCTGGGTGGAGAAGAACTTTGTAGCCAAGTTTCCTCAACTTCTGGAGTGTCGTTAGTGGTCAAGCATTGTCATGAAGAATAATTGACCCTCTTCTGTTAACCAGTCTGGGACAGAAGAGTAGCAGTTTTTCATTCATTTTGGCAATTTGTTTCTGCAGTGATGGTTTTTCCAGGTTTTAGGAAGTTATTGTGGATGAGTCCAGCAGTACATCACTAAACAGTCACCATAAGCTTCATTTTGGTCCAACCACTGCGATGAACATTCTTTATTATCGTACAGAATCCACTTTTCATCACAAGTTACTGTACAGTTGAGAAATGGATCGGTCTGGTTATGGATATGAGCAAATTTCATATCTGCATTTTCTGATTTTCATTCAAATCATGTGGTACCCATTTGTTGAGCTTTTCTGATTTTCCAATCATATACAAATGGTTGCAGGCAGTTTTCTGACTAACTTGAAGTTGTTTTGCCAGTTCTTGTGTGATTTTACGTGGATCTTTTTCAGCGACAGTCTTTAATTGACCATCATTAATGGCAGATGGGTGTCCACTACACTCACGATCTTCAAGGCTCAGGTCTCCACTGCAAAATCGTTTAAACCATTTTTGAGCTGACCACTCGCTGGTCATTTCCTTACCAAATGTTTCATTGATATCGCAAGCTGTTTCAGCTGCTTTACATCCATTTTTGAAGTTGAATAGCAAAATTGCTTGAATATCATGCTTTGACAGTTTCATTTCAGATTATTGTAACAATGAAGAAAAAATATCAATGTGTATTTATTGATCAATTTTGGGCAAGTCTATGTCTGTAATATCAGACGATTGCAAAAAGATGTTTAAAAAATTCAAAACTCTGGGAAATCTAGTACAAATTCTTCATGGTTCAAACTGTTGCTTGCTTTTACTCAACCTGATATATATATATATATATATATATATATATATAGTTTATAGATGCAAATCAGATATTCTCTGTATATATATATTGTTTAGATATAAAAAGGTCAAACTTATAAAGAATAGAAATGATTTCAAGAATTAAAGGGGTTGAAGAAAGGTGTCACAAATCCAACAGCTGCTTACTGTCAACACCTCAAATGTAAGATTTCTTCCCTGAAGATGGAGGCTCATCTCATCTGTAGATGGAATGCATTTACAATCATTATTTTGGACCACCAAGCCCACACAAACAACTGTTGGATTTGCAACACATTTTTTTCAACCCCTCTAATCCTTGGTATCATTTCTATTCTGTGTAAGTTGGATATACGTTTTTTTTTTGCATTTTTTGTATTTAATATATTAAATATTCTTTGTACATCAACTTGCCTAACTTGCTTATCCTAACATTTATATATATATATGTATATATATATATATATATATATATATATATATATATATCGGATTAGTTGTCCTAATGTTTAAATTTGTTGCAAAATTTTATCAAATGCCCTCCAATGACAAATGTATTTCATGCATTGGGTCATGCCATAAATAATGCATTTTTTTATACTTATTTTATTTTTCAAAATTAAGATGAACAAAGTTATTTTTTAAATACTCTCCTTCATTTTCTACAATGCTCTTCCATCTATCTGGTAGACATGCAAGGCCCCTCTTTCAAAATTCACTTATCTGTGATGAAAAATATTCCTCCAGTACTGTTCTGACCTTGTCTACAGAATTCATATTTTTTTCCGTCCAAATGATTTTGAAGACTGTGGAATAAATGATAATCAGATGGGGCAGTGTCCGGTGAATATGGTGGGTGGGGCATTATTTCTCATTCAAACTGCTCCAGCCTTTGGAATGTGATCCTCGCTGTATGTGGTCGAGCATTATCCTGATGGAAGAACACCTTTCATCCTGAAACCAAAGATGGTCGTTTTTCTTCTAGCACTGACTTAAGCCATTCAAACTGCTTGCAGTAGATCTCCTTTGTTATCATTTGGTTTTAGGTTTAAAAGTTCAAAGTGGACTAAACCTTTCATATCCCACCAAAGCAGATAATATCTCACATGGGTGGAGACCCTCTTTAGCCTGGGGTGCCAGTGTTTCTCCTTCCTCTACCCACTGTCTTCAGCACTTGACATTTTTATAGAGAACCCATTTCTTGTCACCAGTCACTATTCAGTCCAAAAAAAGGTCCATTTGAGAGATGTGACAGCAAAGAAGAGCACACATTCACTCTCTGCGGGCAATTAGATTCGGAAATTTTGTGAAGAATCTATTGACCCAATTTGCTCATTTTTCCAATAGCACGCAGATATCAATGAATGGTTGAATGACCAGATCCAAGCTTCTCTGCTAGTTCCTCAACAGTTACGATGGGATTTTGCTCCACCGGAGTTTGCAGGACATCTTCATTGAATTCTACAGATCTTCCAGGACAAGGCTCGCCTTCTAGGCTATAGTTTCTGGCTCGGAATTTCTGGAACCACCATTGACACTGGCTTATGCTTATTATCTGATTCCCATATACTGCATTAATATTCCTTGCACTTTTCGTTGCGTTGTTGCCTTTATTGAACTCATAAAGCAAAATATGCTGGATATGCTCCTTTGTCTCGTCTTTGAAAAAATAACTGTTATAATTGAATTGCACTCTTCAAAACTTGCACTAAAATTACTACCTACTTTTATAGCAAGTTGATACCAATAGTTTATCCCATCCACCTCCAACTTTTAATTCATGCAATTGAAAAAAAACCGCTTATTTATGAGATGACCCTATATTTTAATACTTATACAGAAAATAATTTATTTAGTCTGTTGTCACTAACCAACTCATTGGTTGTTATAGTCAATATCAATTTTTCTTATTGTGTATGTTACAGGTCAGCACCTCAATTTGTTAGAGTATAAAATAAACAGATTATACTTGAATTTTTTTTTTTTTTTTTTTTGTGGGGTTAGGGTCAGTGTTTGCTATTTGTAATGTTTTAGCTTAATACTGCTATATTTTACATTTAGTAAGTTCTAATGTATGTATTCATGTAAGTAAAATGTGTGTTATCCATTCCTCGCACTTTACATTAAATTCTTAATTTTAAAGTTATAATGACTTCTTTTATAATAATAATAATAATAATAATAATAATAATAATAACAATAATGACAATTTTAATAATTACAATAATTAAGTAGAGGTTTTATTAAAGTATATTCTTCTTATACTATTATACAGTATCCTAGATATTTTTAGTTTCAATCTCTCACTTTTAAAAATAACTTGAACAATTAATGATTTTTAGAGTAAAATTGTATACCAAAATATATATATTTTCTCAATGCAAGTAAAGGTATCTTAACCAGGCTGCTTATTTACTCACTTTTACCATCTCTTTGAATTTGTTTTACATTCTTCTTTTCTCTTCCCTTCTTCCACATATTAATGTCAAATGGGCTGATGAGTAATCAGTTGGTTAATATAGTACCATAAGCCCACTCGGCTAAATATTATATACAATTGGGTTCTCTCATCCAATTTTAGGTAACTAGCTTATAGCTATGTAAATGTGTTTCAAATCAGAATACTTCAGCTAGTTTCTATTTCAGTCTTGTGTCTAGTGTTTTTCATCCTTTTCTTGTAATTATTAGTAACTGGTTAAAAATGATTATTATTGTTTCCAGGAGTTTCTGTAGCTTATAAAAAGATTTTATTAACATTGATACATTGCACTTCAACAATATACCAATCTTAAAATATTTGTGTACAATTAACATATATAAATAACAATATTATATATATAGGCACATGAGTGGCTGTATAGTATGAAGTTCACTTCCCAACCACATGGTTCTGGGTACAGTCCCACTGCATGGCACCTTGGGCAAGTGTCTTCTACTATAGTCTCAGACTGACCAAAGCCTTGTGAGTGGATTTGGTAGACGGAAACTGAAAGAAGCCTATCATGTATATATATGTATGTGTATCTGTATTTGTCTCCTCACTATCACTTGACAACCGATGTTGGTGTGTTTACATCCCCATAACCTAGTTGTTCAGCAAAAAGAGACGGATAGAATAAGTACCAGGCTTACAAAGAATAAGACCTGGGGTTGGTTTGTAAAGGAGGTGCTCCAGCATGGCCACAGTCAAATGACTGAAATAAGTAAAAGAATATATATAACACACATGAGCAGCCAACTGCATGTATTAGGTAAAAATAAGTAATTTTGGTCAATATCAACAACAATAATATAGTATGATGATGATGATGATGACAGCAATATAGCATAATAAAACTAATAATTATAATAATCCTTTCTACTAAAGGCACAAGACCTGAAATTTTGGGAGAAGACTAGTCGATTACATCGACCTCAGTGTCTTACCGTTACTTAATTTGGCAGATTTTGAACTCATAACGTAAAGACAGAGGAAATGCCACTGAGCATTTTGCCCAACAGGCTAACAATTCTGCCAGCTCACCACCTTAATGATAACTTGAAAGCATTAGTTATATTGATTCATTGCAATATTAATATTTCTGACATGTGTTGTTTATTTGTTCACTCAGCGCTAATTTTTTTCAAGTAACATTTTTTAATAAGATCATAGTTTTGTGGACTCTAAGAAATAAAATATTTCTAATATTTACATCAACACCATCCTTCAGCTGGTTTGATCCTGATCATCATGTCTTTTTCTTAGATTCACACAAGAAACCTTTATTGTACCTGCACCATAAACTAAAAACAATATTTCCCTTAGTGTTGTTTCTCAATCAAATTCAATCTGGTACAATGTACACATCTAAGAATAAGACACTTTGGGATAACTAACTATCAAAATGTAGTGCACATGTAAATATTTTTTAAAAAAAGCCTCTCTAAAAATGAAATTAATTGTCAATAAAATAGTCCAGTAACTTCATTAATAAACTACTCATTTCAGACTTAAACATTTTACTTCAAATTTTTATTTCCAGATAATGATCTGTTTGAAGCAACTGCACTCTATGACTTTGAAGGTCGGACGGAAAGGGAACTGTCTTTCAAGAAAGGCAATACATTGGTGATATTCAAGCAAGTCTCCAGTGACTGGTGGGAAGGTTGCTTTAATGGCAAAGAAGGCCTTATACCCGATAAATATGTTACACTTAAAACCGGGTAAGTAATTGTTTGTGTGTGTGTGTGTGTGTGTGTGTGTGTGTGTGTGTGTTCGTTCACACACGCTTTTATATACACACACGGGTATTTAGTGTCATCATCATTTTAACAGCTACTTTTACATTCTTACATGAGTCTGATGAGATTTTGTCGAGACAGAATTTTCTATGACTAGACACCAACCATCATCTGTTTCCAAGCAAGGTAATAATTCTCTCAGTTTCTCATACAATGCAGAGAATGGCAAAGAAGCCTGGACATGCTTTTTATCAACATAAAGTGAACATGCACTGAGTCATGAAAATACACACACGCATCTGGCTTTCCATCTACAAAGTATTGATCAACCTGTAGCTGTAGTACAGTATACCAGCTGACAGCAGCCACGTAATGGGATCAAACTCCTAATCATGTGATTCTGTTAACCACATAGCCATGACTTTACTATACCTAATCTCCAATACCTCAACCAAGATTTGTACCACACCATGAAAAGGTATCTTCTTTCTCCTCTCCTAGTTCTTACTACATTGCAGCACAATATTCCGTTCTTATTTATTTTTAAAAACTTGTTTCTACAGCCTTGGATGCTCTCTTTGCCTCAGCTTTATTGTTTGAGTTCCAACTGAAATTTTGTCTATGAGGTCATATTACTCTAGAACAGTGGTTCTCTAACTTTTTCAGACTACTGCTCCCTCCCCCCACCTCCCAGGCTACATTTCTCACATGCAGCCCACACACACACACACCACACATCACCATAAACATAAATCTCTATAAATAAAACTTAACCTAGTTAACCTATTATTTTGTTGCCTTTACAATATGAAAGAGGAAGTTTACATCTCACCTGTAGCTACAATGTTTCCATATTCCTACTGTGATGGATGTTCTTTTGTGCAGGAATATCAGCTTCCTAGCATCAGTATGAAAGACACTAAGATCTCCGTGTTCAATAATTTTTTTATCTTTGAAAGGAGCTGGACAAATGTACTGAAGCCCCACTCTACAGACAATGATGTTGGGAAGCAATAAAATACATCTTGACTTCATTCTGACATGATTCTTTTTAACTTTGACTTCAACTCCATATCATTTTAAAGTGAAACCAGTTCTTTCACTATTCTTGTTTCCTCATTACTAATATCTAGGAATCACTTAGACTGGTATTGTATCTAGGACTCACCCAGACTGGTATTTTAAGCAATAATCCTGAAGTCTGTGCACCTCATCCACGTGTGAATAATACACTTAAATGCCATCTGGTATGCACTTTTCCGATTCCAATTCAGAGAGGTTCTGAAACTGGAAGAACTCACAATGGCTTATGTCACATTTGAATAACTTTAACTCTGACAGAAACATGGAAGGGGTTGATTTTACCTTGATAATGAGTATCTCATATCTTTGCTGTTGCAAATTAATTCCATTGAGTTTTGTGAGTCCTACTTGATGTTTCTTAGCACATCACATGGAACAGAATTAGAGTCTTACAAGAATTCAACAACTGTTTTAAAAATGGAATAGAAACTTTCAGGCAGTTTCTCATTACCATCCATCAAACTTCCATTTGCAACAACAATAGTTAAAAAAATATTTATCATTTTCAATAAACTGATGTAAAGCAATGATGACAACCCACCTGCAATGGTATTCCAACTACTGCTTGAAAATGAAATACTTTTTTCGTATCTGTTTCTTGTTGTCTTAAAAATAATAGCTCTTGAACCAAACAGTAATCTTTGATGAAGCGAATAAGCTAGAAACAAACTTTTACTGCTTGGCAAATGGGACTCCTTTAACTGTGTGCTAAATTTGCTTCTGCATATGTTGCACAATATATCTTCAATGTTATGACATTCCATATTTTGAAACATATATAATATGCATTTTTAAAGAAAAAATTTTATACTTCTACCTTTTTTAGACAAAGTTTAAAAAAAAAAAAAGAAGAGAGAGAGGAAAATTCTGATCTATGCTTTTTCCAAATTTTTTTCTGGAAAAATACAAACTACAAGTGTTTCAAAATGTGGATTACTACATGATGAAAAATAATAAAAAAGATAGGAGCATGTTCCTTAATTTTATTTACTGCTCTGATAACAGTGCGTAACTATTTAAGTCTACAACTTAGGTTATGCGCAACATGTGCAAACACACTAGGTATAACATTTTCAATACGGAGTGGCTGTGTGGTAAGTAGCTTGCTTACCAACCACATGGTCCTTGGTTCAGTCCCACTGTGTGGCACCTTGGGCAAGTGTCTTCTGGTAGATTTGGTAGATGGAAACTGAATGAAGCCCATCGCATATATATATATATATATGTGTGTGTGTGTATGTATATATATAAATATATATGTGTATGTTTGAGTGTCTGTGTTTGTCCCTCTGCCATCACTTGACAACCAATGTTGGTGTGTTTACATCCCTGTAACTTAGAATAAGTACTAGAATAAGTCCCAGGGTCAATTTGTTTGACTGAAGGTGGTATTCCAGCATGGCTGCAGTCAAATGACTGAAACAAATAAAATTTAAGAAATATTAGTGGTCTGTGATCAAGAGGTATGGGTGGGGGATTAAAATGTCCACTTGTAAGTATTTTGAAATGTGGGAAAATGCCGCAAAAATTCCCAGAAATTCCAATTTATGTAAGACAGCTATACTGAAAGTCTGGCATATATAATTGAATGCCTTTTTTAGAAAAAATACGTGAAGATCTCACACCCCAGGTCCTTTTGTCACACTCAAATTCGGTATGTGACACACTAATTGTACATATAAAACAACTCAATGTAGTTATATGTGCTACATATCGCCCTCCACATGCTCCAAATCATGTAGGCAAGTTTGAAGACTGCCTTACAAAAATAGAAGTTCTAGTCACATTAGAACAACATATAAGTGTACTTTTTATGGGAGACTTCAATCTGCCCAATGTCAGATGGCCCGAGGGCCTTTCTCTCCCAGGAATGACGCAATACAAACAAGGACAGGTGAATTCCCTCCTGAACCTCGCCAACACTTTGTACATGGAACAAATAGTACTCCAACCAACCAGGGCAGGTAACATACTGAATCTCTGCTTCACAAATAATATGGATCTCATCCATAATGTGAAAATGACACCGACGCTACTCTCAGATCACAACATTGTAGAGCTGACCATGTACGGACCAAAGGAAACCATGGACATGCAGCCTACAAGAAACTCTCAGAATCTTTCCAATTTGAACTTCCATAAGGCAAACTGGAAACAAATTGAGAAAGAGATCCTCAAACAAAACTGGCCTAAATCTCTCTCCTCACCGGACATTGACATGAAACTTAAACAATTCATGTCTGTAATGCAAGCCATATGCTACAAATGTGTCCCAGAGAGAAAGGCCATTGTACACAAAAACAAAATCCCCAGGGAGAGGAAAATTCTTATGAGACGGCGTACAAAAGTTTCAAATTGCCTAAACAAACAAATTGAAAGCAGTGAAAAGTCCCGCCTGACAATACAACTGCTGGAGATTGAAAAAAATCTGCAACTCTACCACGAAAAAGAAAAAGCAGACATAGAAGCCTGGGCTATAGACAATATAAAATCTAACCCCAAAGCTTTCTACAAGTTTGCCAAAGAAGCAGCTTCAGTGAACTGCAGGATAGGGCCACTCCTTGAAAAAGATGGTGCACTCACAGGAAACCCAAGGAGGATAAGTGAAATACTAAATGAGCAATTCAAAAGTGTTTTCACTCCACCCCTAGGGCACTTTCAAGTCAGCAATCCAACTGGCTTTTTTAACACTGCAGATATAAAAACAGAGGTAATGATGATCGATTACATCAATATAAAGGAAGACGATGTAATAAGGGCTATAGATGAAATCAACCCAAACTCAGCAACTGGCCCTGATGGATTCCCAGCAATCCTTCTAAAAGTATGTAAGCGAATCCTAGCAAGACCGCTGCAGTCCCTCTTTCAGAGCTTCCTTGCGTCTGGCAAACTCCCAAGAAAACTGAAGGAAGGTAAAATATGCCCTATTCATAAAGGAGGTAGCAGAGCGGAGGCTAAGAACTACAGACCTATCTCTCTGACCTCGCACATCAGCAAGGTCATGGAACGAATGGTCAGAAGAAAACTAATCGCCTTCCTTGAAGAAAAGGACTTGCTGCCTGACACCCAACATGGTTTCCAACCAGGAAGCTGCTGCCTGACTCAGCTCTTACAACACTATGACTGGGTGCTGAAACAGCTACTGAACCACTCAAATGTGGTAGTGATATATCTCGACTTTGCAAAGGGCTTTGATAAAGTCAATCATGGAATGATATGTCACAAACTGTGTGATCTCGGCATAGTTGGAAAATTGGGAGAATGGCTTCATGACTTTCTGAAGGCTAGAAGTCAGGTGGTAGTAGCCAATGAGGCCACTTCCAATGACACGCAAATAGTGAGCGGTGTTCAGCAAAGCACTGTTTTGGGACCGCTACTGTTCATAATGGCCCTCTCAGACATGCCCTCAGCCACACAGAGAGCCACGATCACAAGTTATGCAGATGAAACAAAAGTCTCACAGGTAATACAGAACCCTGAAGACACTATGCACCTGCAATGTGAGCGGGATGAAATATACAAGTGGGATGAAAAGAATAAACATGCAGTTTAATGCTGAAAAGTTTCAAGCCTTGTGCTATCAGCATGCAAAACTAAATGCAGTACCCATTAAATATGCTAGACCTGGAGGGACTGCAATCCCAGAGGCACAGTCAGTGCGAGACCTGGGCATGAGTAATAATGCATCCTTTCATGTGCATGTTGCTAAATTGTCAATGAAATGCAGGCGACTGACCAGATGGATTCTTAGGACTTTTAGAACAAGAGATCAGGAAACCATGATGGTCCTCTGGAGGACACTTGTCCTAAGCAACTTTGACTATTGCTCTCAGCTATGGTCACCAACCAGTGTCAAATTAATCTCAGAACTTGAGGCAATCCAACGAAGCTACATGAAGAAGATAGCCTCTATGCAGCATATAAGCTATTGGGAAAGACTCAAGAGATTAAGACTCTATTCCTTAGAGCATAGACGAGAAAGATATGCCATAATATACATCTGGAAGATCCTCGAAGGAATTGTCCCAAACTTTGGCATCGAAAGTTACACAAATAAAAGTACTTGACGCCATTGCATAGTGCCAAGGACTCCAAATTTGCCATCAAGATGTAGGACAAGATACTGCAATAGCCTGGGCTTCAGAGGTCCACAGCTCTTCAATATCCTCCCGAAGGACCTGAGAGACCTGCATGGGGTGGATGTACGTGTTTTCAAGATGAGGCTGGGCCTCTTCCGGTCAGGTGTCCCAGATGAACCAACTTTGCGGCAGGAGGTGCAGATGAAGGCAGCTGCATCAAACTCTCTCATGCACCAAATGTCAATTCCTGAAGTAAAATTGTGTAGCAACACCAAATGGCGGTGCCCCAGCATGGCCACCGCTCATGAGCTGAAACTAGATAAAATGAAATGAAAAATGAAATAATAGAGTTTCTAAAATATAAATTTGACAAAATTGTTGAAAACACCAAAAATCAACATTGTGTACTTTTTACCAATACCCAACTAATTCTAAAAGACCAATTAAACTAATTCATATTTATAATACATATTTTAATCAATGTATGAGTTTAGTAGGTCAGGCCTATATTTAAAGCAAATATATGAAGACAAATGCTAAAGTTTGTCTGACACTGAAAATTTACAAAATTTATATTTCTGTTAACCAATCTTTACTTAAAAAAATCAAAATACCAATTATGGAAGATACATATGTGTGTGTATATATATATATATATATATATATATATATGATATAATATATTCATATTTATGTAATAGAGGAGATTAAATGTTAAAATGGATTATATTTTTTATTTTTCATGTTGCTATACAATTTGTTTCATACAAAATGACCCAGATATTCATAAATAGAAAGTCATAAGTCATATTTGTACTCATCAGTAGCTGATATAAAAACTAAAAAACACGTTAGAAGTACATAGATTTTCTGTTAGTTATCATTTTGGAATTAGTATATTCGTTTTTACGGTCATCTCTATTTGAATCAAGACTAAAAAAATATATAAATATTATGTGGGTGCTAATATATGTAATATTGAAAAACTGACATTCTCTCTATGAAATCCAGTGTGTCTCTATCTAAAACTTTTTAAATGAATTTTATTACTGGTCAAGCTATATTTGTATGTACATTGAGAAATACCAAATCAAATAAGGAGGTATGTATTTTCTTGACGTTAACTTTAACCTTAAAACAGGTATTTACCTGCCTTATCAAAAACCTAACACTAACATTAGATGTATAAATGCAAATAGTAACCATCCACTTAATATTATAGAAAACCTTAGTACGAATATAGAGAGAAGAATCAATTACCTATCTTCAAATGAAGAAGCATTTAATAAACATAAAGATGATTACAATATAGCACTTAAGAAGGCAGGATATAATTATGAAATTAAGTACAATAGGAGTTGCAACACCACTGAAAATCAAATTGAAAATAAATACAAAAATAATAATATTAAAACTTAGACACCCATAATAAAATAGTATATCCTCACAAAGTAGAAATGAAAAGTTTCAATAACAAATATAAATATAACATACATGGTAAACAGGATGATTATAATAAAGAAATTAAACTAAAACATGGAGAATGTTATACCAAAAATAAAATTAAAAATAAGAACAAGAATCGTAACAATTATTATTATTATAATAACACAAATGTCAATAAATTCAAAAATAATACTTGGGTAAATAACAATTATTACAACCTTACAGAAGTAGAACATAATAGTACAAATAACAATATAAACACCCCTACTAACAATAACTTATATAAATCAACAAAGAAAAAGAATAATATTTCATTATTTACACAAAATAATTGTAATTGTAGAGACCCAAATACATGTAAGTTAGACAGGGATTGCAGAAGAAAAAAAATGTATACCAAGCAACAATAATAACACAGGATATGACTAAGTACTATTATATTGGATTGATGGAAAATTGAGTTAAATTAAGAATCACAAACCATGAATCAACATTCAAGGACCAAAACAAAAGGAATAGTACAGGACTTTTAAAATAAATATGGCACCTCAAAAAAAAAAAAGAAGTTAACTTCATAATCAAATAGAACATTTTAGCACATGCACCTTCTTACAAAATTAACAATAAATTCTGTAGATTATGCCTAGAGGAAAACTATAAAATAATGAAAAGAAAAGAGAACCTAGTTAATACGAGGGATGAAAAAGTTTTTCATATAGACACATGGCAAGGTACCTCTTTATTAAACTAAAGTGATTTAATGATATTATTTAATATCACCCTAAAATCAATATTTTAAAATATAACCATTACCACACTATATATTAATAGCTTAATTAAACTATACACCATAAATCTATATAACCCCAACAGCCAAAATTATCTAATTGACTTACATCCAGACAAAATGACTATTAGTTTTTGTGAACCTTTAGATTATTTTCACAAAATATGTATATACATATGTAATACCTATAGATATTATATCCTCTTTAAAATATGAAATACATATAGAAAATATGTATAGGATAAGATTCAATTCTAAATGTGTTGTATATGTATATTTTCTGGTAGTACATCCAGACAACCTTAACACACCAATCTTGGATTCAAGATATTTGTATGTCTATATATGAATATGTATAATTTGTATGATATATTTGTAACTTTGGTGTGTACCTTTATATATTTTGTAAAAATAATATGTATATATATATATATGTGTGTGTGTGTGTGTGTGAATATTATGTGTGTATGTACTTATTTATGTATGTGTGCATGTATTTATAGGTGTGTATATATATAAATATACACACACACACATGTGAAGGGTTCTTTAGCTTCCAAAGCCTTCTCTTCTGGATTGGTCTGCTTCTTGGCATCCTTCTGGTCTCAAGTCTAAAGTCAGTAATGACTAGTCTATGCTGTGGGGTGCATTCCTCAGCTGGGGGGGGGGTCTTTGTATTTAAGAGCAACCCTGCGTCCTGCTGTCTGGTGAGGATAAATATCAATCTGGCTAGCAGAGTCACCTGATTGATAGGTTATCATGTGGCTGTCTGGCTTCCTGAACTTAGTGTTGCAGATTAAAAGGTTACATGCATCACATAACTCCAGTAGCCTAGTTCCCTCATCGTTCCAGGATGAGGGAAGACACTGGATTTCCGCCCAACATGCCCATTAAAATCTTCAGCCTCAAAGATGAGGTCATTGCCACTTATCTTTGAAGTAGTCTGTAGAAGGTTATCATAAAAATGTTGATTCTGATCATTTGGTGGCCCCGCTTGTGGGGTGTAGGTAGAGATAATTGTAGCTGTGCTGTTCTGCAGAACTAGCTTGAGCTTAAGCACTCTATCGCATACCCTGACAACCTCTATGACCTTATCCACCCATTTCTCCACAAGGAGTATGCCTACACCCCCTACTTCATCCATGTTACCTTGCCAGAAGATTTTATACCTATGTGCCTTGCCTGTGAGGACTCTAGCTGAAGCTCCTCTCCATCTTGCCTCTTGTATGCAGCATACATCAACCCGTCTCCTTTCAAGCATCTCACTAGACCTACCTTTCAGTGTGCCTATATTGACAGTGACAACTCTGAAAACTGGGAAAGGAATGTAGGGTGAGGCTTGGGGAGGAGAGATGTTATTCAATGCCTGAAAAGAAGAGGGAGGTTGTTGTGTTCATTTTTTAGGCATGCTTCACCTGTTCTCACTTCCAACCTAGCATCAATCAAACATTCAAGCGTGTTAAGATTGTTGCCCCTACTGGAGCTAGGAGCAGGTTTTAGCAGTGTTATAAGCATTATGGTCATCGAATAATGTAAATTTAAGCGGTGTAGCAAAATATGGATATTCCAATATTAGATTAGGTAGGGAGTCAGCTAAAACTGGTTGCAAATGTCCAGGGAGAGGGGGTTGCAGGTATGATGGTGGGTACCACCAGCGGGGGGAGGTTTCAGACAGAGATCGAGGAAACAAGCTCATCCCTACATACACTCAAGCACGTGCACCCACACACAGGAACAAGCACACATGGACAGCCGATGTGTATACAATAGAATTTGTGTGTACATATTTCCATGCCAGTGTTGTTAGTCAATTTACATCTGTATATGTAAATCTATGTAGGCTTGTATTATATCTGTAAAATATCCAAATATATTAATTATTGTGTCCCCTACATTAATCTAAATTTCTCTAGCTCTCTATTTTGCTTCATTTTTACTTTCTATGAAAACATGCTCAACAATAATATAAACAACAGTATATAAACACAGTATATTTCCAATAGGCAGAGTTTCTACAGCTGGATGCCCTTCCTAACGCTGACCACTCAGAGAGTGTAGTGGGTGCTTTTACGTGCCACCGGCACGAAGGCCAGTCAGGCGGTACTGGCAACGGCCACGCTCAAAATGGTGTATTTTATGTGCCACCCGCACAAGAGCCAGTTCAGGGGCACTAGCAACGATCTCTCTCGAAAGTCCTTACACATGCCGTGGGCACAAGTGCCAGAAAGGCGACACTGGGCACAGGTGCCTTCACAATTTCGCTTTCCCCAATAAGTCTTCTCAAGCTGAGTTCTGTGTCCAATGAAGGAGACGACGTTGGCATGGGTGCCAGTCGTCATATAATATAATCTATCACTTTATTATTGATCTTCTATATAAATGAAGCTATATCCTTTAATTTGCTGCTTTTGTTTACACAAAATGAGAAGATACATTGCGGAACTGTTATTTTAATGTGCTATATCTATTTATCACCTGAAGAGACACATTTTCACTGTCAGATGCTTCCGAACCAGTTGTTAAGTATTCCATCCATGAGGGATCAATGCTAGATGTGTCGAAACAATTGTAGTGATTAATAAAAACCTTCCATCTGTCATTTACGATATATATATATATATATATATATATATATATATATATATATATATATATATATATATACACATACATACACGCACACACTCACACACTGTTAGTATACACTACTCTGCTCTTACCACCTCTATTCAATTCACTGCAAACACAGACTCTCCTATCTCAACTTTTCCTCCCCCTCTACCCACACCACACACCATTATGCACATTCTCACACACATTCACATACACCTTCGCAGTCCACGCACACTAGCACCCAATACCACCTGACCTCTAATTCTCATGACCCCTATCCCATTTCGCATTTCCATGCATTCCTCCACAACACACTGTTCACTCCTAAAAACACAAACACTGAACACAGACAATATACACACAACCACAACATGCATAAACACATACAACGCACATCACTCCACACAATACATGCCCTAAGTTATACATACACTCACACAGGCCCACAATTTTAAGCTCGCACACACATACATTCACATGCACTTGCCCCCATTCACACATACACACTCACACACCATTTTTACATACACATGCTTACACACCCTAGTTCAACCAGATTACTCTTAAACCTTAGTCTGTATATGTATATATATATATATATATACATGCATGCATGCATACATACATACATGCATGCATGCATGCATACATACATACATACATACATACATACATACATACATACATACATACATACATACATACATACATACATACATACATACATACATACATACATGCATGCATGCATGCATACATATATATAAATCATTGGAAGAATCAATTTATTAGACGGAGTCCAACAAATGTCATCAAATAAATGGAACAGGTTTTGATGGTAATATGGGTTATTTATGTATACAATTGAAGAATACGTGTTTCAACAAAAGTAATGCACATTGTTAAATTAAGTCATTTAGAACTCATCAGTGGGTAATAATTAAATATTTTAATAAAGTTAGTACTTTTAGTTTTCTTTGTGATCATTGTATTGATTTCGTTTCCTAACTAATTTATTTCTTTCGCTCACCAAATCAAATTCTAAGTCTTACAAGCATAACTTTATTGGTATTCAGTTCCTTTCATTACTCCCTCCCTATATATCTAATTAAAACATCACCAACTATTCTCCTTTGTTTGCTGGTCAAAAATGTATGTTTATGTACATCTTGAAATACGGTATAAGGGGTTATATATATTTTTTTAAATATCCTATTGAACAATTTAGTAACTGCCATCTATCATATCTCATATACATTTTTAACACCTTATTTAGTTATAAACAACAATATAATATCAATTGATTGCTTAGCCTGTTCTTTACAAGTAATAAATTCAATTCATACTACTATTATTCAAATTATATTATCTTTAAATTTATAGCTTGATATATTTATTTATGCACATTGTTAAATTAAGTCATTTAGAACTCATCAGTGGGTAATAATTAAATATTTTAATAATGTTAGTACCTTTAGTTTTCTTTGTGATCATTGTATTTATTTAAATATATCATCCAGTTAGTCAAAATATTTACGTAAATCTATACATATTTTTATTCTATGATTCTAAGTCTACTTTTCGGATAAGTATATTCCTTTCGTAATTGACTCAAACCAAATATACTTATTTACCTTGTCGTTATTCTTGTTAGTTCAAGTTATCACTTTGTTGAGAGGAAATAATAGGGGATGTTACGGTAACATAAATTAATAACTGCTTATCACATTATAATATTTCCACATATGACACTTTAATATCTAAAGTAATTCACACAGACACACATTCTCATCTTTATATATCTGATATTTATGCACACATTCCAAAATTCCAGTTTTATGGACCCTGTAAAAAGGATTTTGCTCCTGAAAAATGGAGCTGAAAAATGTGGGAGTTAAGGCCCCTATTGGGGGTGGGTGTCTTAATGTCAACCAGAGAAGTTGAATTGTTGGAATCTTTTTAACTTGGGTCTTATATGTATTGTTTGAATTTCTTTGAAATAGGAAATATATGTATGTTCATTGCATTTGTAAAAGAGAGCAAAGCTACAGGAAACCAAAAGACGAATGATCACGATAATCAGTCAGCTACCCTAACCTAGTCGTTAATACTTCCCAATGTAGGATTCCTCACTATACAGGTGACAGGCACAACTGTAAGATGCATTACGGATCTATAGCAATTGGAAGGGCATGACCCAATTGAAACAACGTGTGACGTTTGGAGTAAAGGGAAATGAAAGTGTCGCCTCTGTTACCAATAGGTAACTGTGCAGAAATTTACAAACAATAAATGTCTTTGAATAAACCAGTCACTCATCTGGGAAGGCCTTGAAATCAATGTTACCAACTGGGGACTATGCGTGACCCAGTGATAATAAAAAGACTCAAAGGATGTTTGCAAGGAAATAATTTTACTCAACACTTTGTAAGTGGAGGCAAAGATGCGTCTCATTTACTGGACAATTTATGCACCACATTGCAGAAATCACAATTTAAGTATATCTGAAAGGATAGTCTTACACTGTTGTACCATTGAATTACAAATAATGCTCATCTGTTATGTTCAGGTGACCCTATAGCTTCCAATAGTACAACTGTATTCTTCTTTGTTTAGGAAAAATGACTAAATTGTGGGTGTGAAGTGCCCATGAAGGGGTCTTTGTAACTTCTAAGAAGAAGAAATTTTAGAAATATTACTTTATTTGTGTGTAATATGTATGGTTAAAATTTCATCAACATCAAAAATGTATGAATTTTCATGGGGGTCATGGCTGTTATGCATAGAATATAATTTCCAAATTTCATAAAGATCCATTCCGTACTTTTGACGTCGTTTTGGATAAAAAAATAAATGACTAATGTGTGTGTTTGTATGTGTGTATATATGTATAGATATCTGTATGCATGTATATATGTGTACATATTACATGTACATCTATATATATATATACATCTACACATATGTATACATATACATGTATGCATATAAATCTCCATCTATATATATATGCATACATATACGTGTACATATACATCTATATGTATACACATACATCTCTCTCTCTCTCTATATATATATATATATATATATATAGATATATAGATATATATATATATATATACATCTCTATATATATATACATGTATATGGATACATTTGTGCAGCTGTATGTATGTATGTATGTATGCCTGAATATGTGAGAATATAGTTTCACTGAAGTAGATTCGGTATGAAAATGAAACCATTAAAGTGAAAGTATCTGTCATGACAGTATCGAAATGTGATTGTTTCAGTTTTGATACTGAAATAGTAGAAATACATTCATTTTTAAAGTGAAAGTATTTGACATGAGTGTTTTTGTTTCACTTTTGACATGTAATACTTAAATAGTGGGGGAGATGTGATGTTGCTGTGGACTCGAACTATGCAAGAAGTTAAAAAATTTTTTGACTAAAACACAACCAGGACCCTAAGTAAGGCATGTGTAAAATTTGAATGAAATTGGTTGTGTAGTTCTCGTGTTTTAGGGATTCACACAGACAGACACACACAGACAGACAGACACACATTCTCATTTTTATATATATATATAAAGTACATGTATATATACTTTATATATATATATATATATATATATATATATATATATATATATTTTATATTCTTTTATTCTTTTAATTGTTTCAGTCATTTGACTGCAGCCATGCTGGAGCACCGCCTTTAGTCAAGCAAATTGACCCCAGAACTTATTCTTTGTAAGCCTAGTACATCATATTCTATCGGTCTTTTTTGTCGAATCGCTAAGTTATGGGGACGTAAACACACCAGCATCAGTTGTCAAGCGATGTTGGGAGGACAAACACAGACACACAAACGTATACTCACACACACATATATATATATATATATATATATATATATATACCACGGGCTTCTTCCAGTTTCCTTGTACCAAATCCACTCACAAAGCTTTGGTCAGCCTGAGACTATAGTAGAAGACACTTGCCCAACGTGCCATGCAGTGGGACTGAACCCAGGACTATGTGGTTGGTAAGCAAGCTCCTTACCACGCAGGCACTTTATATACATATATATATATATATATATATATATATATATATACACTGTTGTGTCTGGGGAGAGTCATTTTCTTTTTGTGCCTTATAATTTAACACACTCACTGGTAAAATTTCCACTTATTTCTTATTTTTATTTTCCTAAAATTTTTGTTGCACCTTCCAACCTTTTCAATAGTCTTGATTCTGTCTGCTATTTACACTGCATTCATTTTTGTTTGTTTGTGCACATGTGTGTGGGTCAGTGTGTTTGCCTATGCATGCATATATGTATGCAAGTGTGTGTATGTATGTATGTGTGTACATCTGTATGTATGTATTCTGCATGTTCATATGCTTGCATGTCCGTGATAGTGTGTTTTTCATGTATGTGTATGCATGTGTTTGTATATGTATGCACCTCTGTCTCCTTGTGTGTATGCATGTCTGAGTGTGTGTGTGTTTTGCAACTATGTACCATGTTTGTATGTATGGATGTGCATCTCCTTATGTGTGGATACGTGTCTCCATATGTGTCCTTGTGTGAAGTAAATTGTGTGTTTATATATGGTCATGTGTTTCAGTCTCCATTTGCATATGTGTGCTTGTCTGTTCATATAATCTATGTACCTATCCGTCTGTATGTTGATCTATTTATTTTCATATCCATATCCATATGGATACAGATGGACAGGTACATAGGTTATGTGGACAGACAAGCACACATATGCAAATGGAGACTGAAACACATGACCATATATAAACACACAATTTACTTCACACAAGGACACATATGGAGACACGTATCCACACATAAGGAGATGCACATCCATACATACAAACATGGTACATAGTTGCAAAACACACACACACTCAGACATGCATACACACAAGGAGACAGAGGTGCATACATATACAAACACATGCATACACATACATACATGAAAAATACACAATCACGGACATGCAAGCACATGAACATGCAGAATACATACATACAGATGTACACACATACATACATACACACACTTGCATACATATATGCATGCATAGGCAAACACACTGACCCATATGCAAATGGAGACTGAGTCACATGAACATATATACACACACACTTTAGTTCACACAAGGAAACATATGGAGATGCACATCCATACAAACATGGTACATAGCTGCAAAACACACACACACTCAGAGGTGCACACATACAAACACATGCACACATAGACATAAAAAATACACAAACATGGACATGCAAGCACATGCATATGCAGAATACATACATACAGATGCACATGCATGCATACATACATGCATGCATAGACACACACACACACACACACACACTGACCCACACACAAACAAAAAGAAATGCAGTGTAAATAACGGACAGAGTCAAGACTACTGAAAAGGTTGGAAGACACAATGAAAATTTTAGGAAAATAAAAATAAGAAATAAATGGAAATTTTACCAGTGAGTGTGTTAAATTATAAGGCACAAAAAAAAAAATGACTCCCCAGACACAACAGAATATGCTTCTACATACGAACTCACATAAAGAATCTTGCAAACCAAATCCCAAAACAAAATATATATATATATATATATACACTACACACACACACACATATGTATATCTATATACTTTATATATACTTTATATATGGTGGTTGTCTACTCCTTAAACAGAGTTTGACCACCTCCTGCACCTACACCTTAGCCCTTTCATGGCGTCTGATGTGGCTTTTTAAACCAGACAGTGTTTTGAAAAAACACCCACACAGATTGCACCTCTGATTTGCACTACCAATACCTGCAAGTAAGTTCTGCTCATTGTGGATCCTAACATGTCTTTTAAGACCCCCATTGGATTTGCAAACCCTCTGGCACACACCACATTCAAACGTGTGCACAGACATATAATCAGAATAGCTGGATGAGGTTTGTTTTCCATGGGTTCGCAGGTGAGATTTGAGGCCAGCCAAGGACAGACATGGTCTGTCACAGACTGTGCACACAAAAAGGTCCTTGTCATTCACCTTCTCAGTCTTCACCTTTTTCCTTAAATGTCTCTTGAGCCCTGCTTGCATCATCCTGGCCTCTTCAAATGCTTTCACTCCACTCCACACCCTTGTTCGCCATCCAACTCGATCTGAAGCGAGGACTTCTATATCTTTTGGAGCCATTCCAATTGACTTCATAGTAGTCCTTATGCCATCCTTAAACCTTTTTTTAGGTTTATGCCGATAACGTTTCCCCTCTGCAAGCTCACCATAAAACAGCTGTTTCGGCATGCGTTCATCTGCCATTCGAACAATATGGCCACACCATCTCAATTGGTTCCTCAAAATCATGGCTTTAATTGTGGGGATGCCTGCAGATGCAAGGATATCTGTGTTTGGAGTAAAAGAATTCCATTTAATTCTTAAAATATGACGAAGGCATTTTTGGTGGAATTTTTCTAACATTTTAAAATGCCTTTCATAACAGGTCCAAGTTTCACAGGAATACAATAGGGATGTTAAGACAAATGATTTGTAAAGAGCCAGCTTTGTATTGTTATTTATATGTCGCTGGCACCAGACGCGTGACTCCAAGTCACCAAATGCTTTTGCTGCCCTTTGAATTCGCAGGTGTATTTCCGTATCAAGATTTCCATCATCCCCGTTGTTCGATATTTTATGTAGATACCCTCCTCAGAGTTTTGAAAGGAATGTGACACCACAACGGCAAAGTATATTGCAAAGAGGGTGGGTGCATCAAGGTCTCCCTGCTTTACTCCATTTTCCACAGCAAAAGATTCAGAAAGCCTACCACCAAAATTAACCCTAGCTCTCATATCCTGATGCAAAGCCTTGACCATGTTTATAAACTTTTCTGGGCAACCAATTTTCCCCAGAATTAGCCACAGAGCACTTCGATTAACAGTATCGAATGCTTTGCTCAAATCAACAAAGCAATGGTACAGAGCAAGATTCTGTTCAATGCACTTCTCCTGTAATTGTCTGACAGTAAAGATACAATCAGCTGTGCCCCTGGAGGAACGAAAACCACACTGAGACTCAGACACCATACTTGGAACTATAAAGGTATTTAAACGTTCTAACAAAATGCGGGCGAGAACCTTTCCAACCACAGACAAAAGGGAAATCCCACGAAAATTACCACACAGATCCTTTGGCCCCGATTTATATAAGGAGACAAGAATGGCATCAATCCAGTCTTGAGGCACTTTCTCACTTCTCCAGCAGTGACAAATTAAAATATTTAAGAGTTCCATCATTTTGTCACCCCCATATTTCAAGACTTCTGCACAGATTCCATCAGATCCTGGAGACTTGTTGTTATTCAGCTTATTCATAGCTAAATAAATGTCATTTAGAGTTGGTTCAGATGCCATCTCTTCTATAACTGGAAGTTGTTCAATTTTTTCTATCGTCCTCATATTAACGGATGATGGTCTATTCAAAAGTGCAGAGAAATGTTCTACCCAACACTTATGAATAGAAGCGGTGTCAGTCAGAAGAAAACATCCATCTTCTGTTCTCACTGGAGCTACTGAAGAAGATTTTGGACCATATACCTCCCCAACATAAGAATACAAACAACTGGCATCATTTCTATCAGCTGCTTCTTGTGCCCCTTTTGCCCTATCATTCCACCATTCCTGTTTAATTTTCCTTAGAGCAGTTTGCACCCTCCTTTTCAGCTTTCTGTAAGTTTCATTTAAGTTGGGATTCAATGACTGAGAGAGCAGTGTATTGCCTAAGTTTTCTTTTTCTAAAAGTAGATCATGAATTTTTGCTGATCTATCTGAGAACCAATCTCTGGATTTATGAGATTTAAATCCCACTGACGAACTTGCAGCCTGAAATACTTTTGTTTTGAAATCTTCCCATAAATTGTTTGGGTCAAGATTAATACTTTCTATAGCGTCGTGGAATCTTTGCAAGTTGCTTGATAATTTAAAGTTTGCAACGTTTAACTTTTTGGGTATCTTAGGACCAGACTGTTGGTTTTTAGGTTTTATCGAAAAATCTATTTTGCCACGCAGTAGATGATGGTCAGTCCAGCTCTCTGCCCCTCTCATGACCCGAACGCTAGAAACGTCTTTCATATCACATTTCCTAATCAAAATATAATCTATGAGATGCCAGTGCTTAGATCTTGGGTGCATCCAGGTGACTTTATATTTATTTTTCTGCTTAAACAGAGTATTGGTGACAACCAGATCATTCTCAGTACAAAACGTCAAAAGAGCTACTCCATTTCTATTGCATTTTCCAATCCCATGTCGACCTAAAACAGGCCATGAAACATAGTCCCTTCCAACTCTTGCATTGAAATCTCCCAAAATGACCAGCTTGTCAGAAATTGGTACTTTCCTCAATAATCTTGCTAGATTGTCATAAAACTGTCCCAGTTTCCTCAGAATGGGACATTGTTGGTGCATAAATACTGACAACGGTAAGAAACCTACCTTTTGTCAGTTTGATACGGCATGACATGATCCGGTCAGATATACCACTTGGAAGCTCTGCAATGGAGGACACTAATGTATTCTTGAGAGCAAACCCAACACCAGATTCTCTACGCTGACCCTTAGGCTGGCCTTTCCAGAAGATAGTATATCCATAAGCAGATTCCATTACTTGACCCTCACCAGAGAGATGAGTTTCAGAGAGAGCAACTATATCAAGGGAATATTTCTTTAGCTCACATGCAATAAGTGCAGTACGCCTTTCTGGCCTCTTCGTGAAATTATCATCAAGAAGTGTGCGCACATTCCAACAGCCGAAATTCAAACGATGTTTATTTTTACTTTTTCTTGAGGACTGTTTGACCACAGTGGCAGGATGACGACCGGGTCCAGCCTGTGATACACTGGGACACCTGCCGGGCCAGACCTGTTCCCCTGATGTTCCCAAGCCTTTTTTGCCATTTACTGAATTTGTTTCAAACATTTTAAAATAAGTTACAGGTGCATTTTTAGGTTTCTGCCAACCAACCAATTGAATGATTTTACTAAGATTTGGAGTACAGGAAGTACCTGTGCAGATGAATAATTTTTAGTAGGTGTAGCTTGCACTGCACTACCCCCACTTATTAGCCCAAGAAGACTTTCACCGGTGTGACAAGAGAATTGACAAAACCAGGAATTTCCAAGGCCTCAGGTTTTATTTCGGAGATTTCCTTCTCCTAGGTAGATTACCAACCAAGGTTAAAGAGCCTCTACCTGCCCATGAGGTAAGCCGTCCCATTCCAGACACCTAACCGACACTCAGACACTCTGTAAAGTGATCAAATATCACTCCGGTGACCGATGTGGAGCAGCTCATCAAAAAAAAAAAAATTTTTTTTTAAATAAATAAATAATAAAAAAATATATATATATAAATAAAATATAAAAGATAAAAAATAGTATATATATAAAATTAAAATTATTCATATATACATATTTACCGAGCGTGGCCGTTTTCGTGCGGGTGACACGTAAAAGCACCCACTACACTCTCTGAGTGGTTGGCGTTAGGAAGGGCATCCAGCTGTAGAAACTCTGCCAAATCAGACTGGAGCCTGGTGTTGCCATCCGGTTTCACCAGTCCTCAGTCAAATCGTCCAACCCATGCTAGCATGGAAAGCGGACGTTAAACGATGATGATGATGATGATGATTCACACACATATACACACCCATACATATATATATATATATACATATTTACAGACATTTTGTTGGATGGTCGTTGACTGTTCAGGAGTTCATCCGCCCTTTGACAGGTCTTATTTTTCGTCCTGCAGGGTGTCCAACAACACCCTCCTCACCAAGCAAGCCTGGTGGGGTTGCCAGTTTAGTCGCCGACGACCCGACCATGCAACAGGTTGTACTGGATTACATGTTACCAGTAGCACTGAAGAGCGACCTGACATACTTTATATATATATATATATATATATATATATATATATATATATATATATATATATATATACATACATATGCACATACGTACCCACGCATATACAAATATACACATATGTGTGCATGTCCCCATATACACATATGTATCCATTTATATATACACATGTATAAAGAGAAATAGACTCATACACATACACATAGCTATACATCTACGCCTATTACCTAATAAAATAAACAGATACGCATATACATATATATACATGTATACATACGTAAACACACGCATGCACATACATACATACAAATACATATATATATATATATATATATATAAAAGAAAAAGAACTCAGGTGTTTTCATATATACATACATACACATACCCATATACATATATCCACATATCCATATATATGTGCATGTATACATATATATATATGTGTACACACACACACATACACATATATACACATACACACATATACACATACATATACATACATAAACACACATACACGCATACATACATATATACACACACATACATATAGAAATATGTACTTACATACAGAACCTAACAACGCATACATATGGGTTTATACAAATACATACACAATTATATATGCTTACATATACGTAGATATGTACACTTATACACACATATATATATGTATATGCGTATCTGTTTATTTTATTAGGTAATAGGCGTAGATGTATAGCTATGTGTATGTGTATGAGTCTATTTCTATTTATACATGTGTATATATAAATGGATACATATGTGTATATGGGGACATGCACACATATGTGTATATTTGTATATGTGTGGATACGTATGTGCATATGTATAAATGTGGACATATGAGTGTATATATATGTGTGTGTATATACGTATATGCAAGTACACATATATATATATATATATGTACATATATATATATATATATATGTACATATATATATATATATATGTGTGTGTATCAATATGCATGTATGTGTGGATTTGTGTATATGTATTTTTGTATGCATGTACGTTCTCACACATTTATAGGTATGTGTTGTCCAACCCACTATCCGGCAGCGTCCAATTCTCTAACGGTTTTTTTCAAATGAATCAAGTCATAACCTTATCCATCTATTGTTTTCATAATCGGTCATAATGTCTTACATTTAAGATGATTCCCATGCTTTCCCTGATGAGAAGGTTACAATTTTAATATCAAAGATCCCTATGGATCACACAGGTTGTAATCCTTTGAAACATATGTAGGAATAAAGTATGTAATTATAACATGCGTTTTCTCCATTCCTTAAATTCTTAAATATATATATATATATATATATATATATATATAAATTTAATGAATAGAGTAAAACGCATATTTTAACTGCATACTTTTATTTCCAACATATGTTTCGAAGAATTACAAATTATACCATCCATAAGAATCAGCGATGTTAAAAATGTAATCTTCTCTTCAGGGAAATGCATGGGAACCAGCTTAAATGTAAGACATTATAACCGAATATGAGAACTATAGTTGGAGAAGGTTATAACGTAATTTATTTGAAAAAACCATTGGAGATTAGGACGCTACCAGATAGTACGTTGGACAAGAAGGGAAGAAAAGAAAAAAAGAAAGAAAATTCAGAGTGTAAAGTTGGGAGATAATAAGATGATATAAATCCGGTAAAAATTGGAGAGGAATGTTATGTAATAAAAAGGGATCGTAAAGTGGGGTTAATCTTGTATTTCTACAAAAATACTGAGATGAATGTATATAATCATTTATACTCATGTATACGCGCATATATACACACAAACAAACTCACATGCAAACATACATATACTCGAATAAATACATATATGCATACATATATACACCTACGTACAAACACACACACATATATATATATATATATAAATATATATATATATATATATATATATATATATATATATATATATATATATATATATATATATATATATATATATATATATATATATATATAACATTAGAAGCATCAGTTGTGGTGTGCAAGAGAGACGATTGTGCTGGTATGGACATGTGGTGAGAATGGATGAGGATAGCTGCGTGAAAAAGTGCCACACCCTAACAGTTGAGGGAACCCGTGGAAGAGGTAGGCCCAGGAAGACCTGGGCTGAGGCAAGACCTTCGTACATTGGGCCTCACCGAGGCGATGACTACTGACCGAGACCTTTAGAAATGTGCTGTGCATGAGAAGACCCGGCAAGCCAAGTAAGATCGTTGCCAGTGCCCCTGGACTGGCTTGTGCGGGTGGCACATAAAAGACACCATTTCGAGCGTGGCCGTTTTCGTGCGGGTGACACGTAAAAGCACCCACTACACTCTCTGAGTGGTTGGCGTTAGGAAGGGCATCCAGCTGTAGAAACTCTGCCAAATTAGATTGGAGCCTGGTGTTGCCATCCGGTTTCACCAGTCCTCAGTCAAATCGTCCAACCCATGCTAGCATGGAAAGCAGACGTTAAACGATGATGATATATATATATATATATATATATATATATATATATATATATATGTATATATATATATATATATATATATATATATATATATATATATATGTATATATATATATATATATATATATATATATATATATATATATATATATATATATAATTTTGCTTAAAAGAGTTCTAACACTGTCTGTTTTTTATGTTTTATTTATATTCCTGCAGAACTAATGTGGGGTATAGAATATGGAATATACAATATATAATATAATATACAATATATAATATAAAATAAAATAAAAATGGATGGCACCATGAAATAAAGTATTGAATGTAGATGAAATATTGAGTGTTCAATATAAAGGATCAAATATATAAATATATATTCATCTACATTCAATACTTTATTTCATGGTGCCATCCATTTTTATTTTATTTTATATTATATATTGTATATTATATTATATATTGTATATTCCATATTCTATACCCCACATTAGTTCTGCAGGAATATAAATAAAACATAAAAAACAGACAGTGTTGGAACTCTTTTAAGCAAAATAATATATTCCTCTATACACAATCATACAAAAAAATCCACCTTTTTTTGTATTTATTTTTACTCGCATATATATATATATATATATATATATATATATATATATATATATATATATACATATATATATATATATATATATATATATATATATATATATATATATATATATATATATATACATATACACACATGCATACATACACGCACAAACACACATATATATATACATACCCACACACACACATATATGTATACATACATAAACATATATACATATACATACATAAACATATATACATCCAACCAAGCATATATACGCACATGTTCATATATATTTTTATTAATAATGACAACAAATATATACAAAAATCTACACAAACACATATAGTTTCATACAAAAACATGAATGTATACACACACAGATACATATGTACATACGAACACTCATACACATACATTCGCACACACATATATTTATGTATGTGTTGTTCTATTTACATAGAAACGCATACGCAATAGTATACACTCCTTAGTACATATATACATACGGTAGATGTGTGGTAATTAGTAATAAAGCAGAGGGATATTTATCAGAAGGTGATTCTTATATTAGTGAATGAGATATTAAATGATTGATAATTAATTAATAAATAATAAAGTTAATGGGTGGTCTATTAATCTACATGAATGGATTATTTAATTAATATATATGTAAAAAAAAGTTGGACTGACGTAGGGGTTGAAAGAGTAAAAATTGCTTAAGAAGACAAAGTTAATATTATAAACAAGGTTTACTACAGTAATTCCGTACCATATCTATTAATGTAAAAGTTTTTCCGAGATTAGAAAAAAATATATTTGTTGATCAGTAATTTATGTGTCATATAATAGGATATTTAAATGTTTGGGATATATCTTGCTATGAGAATAAACAATTAAACTAAGATTGTTTTAGAATTAAAGATGTTTCTAGGAACGTTAATATGATAAATTAGAATCGTAGATTTAGAAAACTCTCACTAAGAAAGCAAATAACATAAAAAACTCTTATTATTGCTGAATAAATTGGAAGTCGTAAATGAATGATATTGAAGTACAATGAAGTATGAAGAAGAATGAGTAAGGTTAATATGGCACTGCATATTAGACAATTGTAGGAGGTAATGTTTATGATGAATTAAACTGAAAATAATGCTCTAGTTTATGTTTATAGATTTTGTTGGTGTTCTAATTTAGGTTTACAAATAAAGAATTTTTAGATAACATATGTCAAGCGTAATCAGTCTATGATATTTTTTTACATATAAAGGTATAAATGTCATGTGTTTCTAGAATTATTTTAGGAACTAATGTGTTACAAGTTAATTTGTTAGCGTTTTGTAAATAAGTGTTTATTATTTAAACGCTGTGAACACATGTTGCTGCCAATGTTTACATCTGTAAGAGTTTTCGATGAACGTGTTCACCAGTTTATTCTTTGAAAATAAGATAAAAAATAGCTCAGTATTACATAATGGACAGAATCTTCTGCCCTTTTCATATCGCCTAGAAATAGAAAGAATTAGCCAGTCTAGTTTAAATTTTATGTTATTGTCTTTAAGTTCCCAAATTAATTTACTAAGGCTCGTGGTATTTCATTTGTTTCTATCTCTAAAGGAAGAATAATGATTAAAAATTCTGGAGGATATTGGCGAAGAGGATGATCCAATATAAAAGGACACATTTGTAGTAGTGCTGACCTGGCATTGATATATAGTGTGTTTTTGAGTTTGGCATTATCACTTAAGAAACTAATTCTTTTGCTGTTAACTTCAGAAAGATTGATTTTGTTGTTGTAATTATTATTATTATATATCATATTATAATTATTGTTCTTTGGTTTATTATTAGTGTTATTATTGTTATTATGGTAAAGGTTTGTAATGTCTGACTTAATGTTATTGCTGTTGGTACTCTCTTGTGAATGTAAAAGTCTCATATTGTGTGCGGATATTATTTGTGAGATGTTTTTAGTGTTAGAGAAACCGAATCTAACCCTGTGTGTGTTTGATGACTGGAAAATAATGAGAATGTTTTGGAAAATTCTTATTAACAGCATTTTGGAACTGGGAAACCAAATTTGATTTTATATTTTTACCAAAAGGTACTCTCAGCCAAATATTTTTTATCAGATTCTGGTTTAGAATGTTTGCTATTATTATTTCTAAATAGTTTCAATTTATTATTGTTATTATTGAAAAAGTGTTTAAACTGGCGGTTACTTCCCCTATAATCTAAAGAAATGTTTGACTGTTTGTTATCATCAAAAGTTTTATGATGAGAATGATAATTGTATATATCGTTGCTGTTAATATTAAAATCTATATTATTATTATTATTATTACGGGTATCGATTTCATAAGTAGAATTAATATAACTAACTTTTTCTCTATATCTTGCTTTTAATAAAGCAGAGTTGTAAAAGTCAGCTTCCTTATTGAAGATATTTTCATTTGTGGATAAATTTGATAGTCTAAGTGAAATGTTCCTAACTAAATTTCTTGTTACCGAATTAGGATGATTACTAAATTTGCTAATGTATTTAAGGGTTTGTGGTAAGGGAAGAAGGTTTTTGTGTGTAGGTCTAAAGTGACATCTAGGAAGTTGGCTATAGATGTTTCGTCTTCAAATATTATACTAAAGCCCATTCTACTGAAAAATCTAGCTAGTCTATTTTTAACTTTTTGTATTTTTTGGTTTGTGGTACTATTTAAATAGAGTAAACAGTTGTCTCGGTATAGACCACCCTTAACATTTGGGAATTTGTCTTCTAATTCATACAGAATGTATGTGCAGACCAAGTCAGCTATTTGTGCTGAGTCGGAGCTTCCCATAGGGACATCAAATCTATCTGGGGTGTCCTTACGTGTCCATAGTTTATTATTGAATTTAATTATAGAATTTCTGGCTGCTGTAATAACTTTAAATTCCTCTCTAGAAAGACCCGCCTTATTGTGAGCAAACCAGAGTGCTTTGTTTAATATAATGGGGTTAATTGATGAATAAAAGTTAGATATATCAAACTGGATAAATTTGGTGTTATGTTTGTCATTGATGTTACAAAACCATTCTACTACCTGTAATGAGTTAGACCATAAACTAAGTTTTAATTTTTTGACTAAAGTAGGTATATATTTGTCAAGTATGTTTTTACTGAGAATACCAATATCCGATTTAGATGGATAAATTAGACGTAAGTTAGGGCTATTCCACAAGTTTTTCTTATGGTCTTTTAAAACGAAATGGGGTTGCTTAGGGTCTAAAGGTTCAGTCCTCTTTTGTAAGTCATATTTCTCCATGATTTTTTTCGCTTCTAGGTTAGCATTCCTAAGTGCTGTTTTACTTGTGATTCGGTAGTTTTTTTCTATTTCTCTTTTTAGTAGTTCGTTATAATGTTCCTTGGATAAATAACTCGGACAAAATAAATTGGTTAATAGATACCAGGGTAGCAAAGATCACAAAATAACTGTGGTGTAACTCCTGTTTATGAGGTAGAAACTCCATGATATTTTGGGTACTTGAGTATATATAAATTTAATGAATGGAGTAAAACGCATATGTTAACTGCATACTTTTATTTCCAACATATGTTTCGAAGATTACAAATTATACCTTCCATAGGAATCGGCGATGTTAAAAATGTAATCTTCTCTTCAGGGAAATGCATGGGAACCAGCTTAAACGTAAGACATTTTAACCGAATATGAGAACTATAGTTGGAGAAGGTTATTACGTAATTTATTTGAAAAAGCCGTTGGAGATTAGGACGCTACCAGACAGTACGTTGGACAAGAAGGGAAGAAAAGAAGGAAAGCAAAAAAGAAAGAAAATTCAGAGTGTAAAGTTGGGAGATAATAAGATGATTTAATTCCGGTAAAAATTGGAGAGTAATGTTATTTAAATAATGTGATCGTAACGGGGAATTAATCTTGTATTTCTACAAAAAATACTGAGATAAATGTATACAATCATATGTACTCATGTATACAGGTATATAAACACACATACATACTCACACACAAACATACATATACTCGAATAAATACATATATGCATACATATATACACATACGTACAAACACATACACACACACACACACACACACACATATATATATATATATACATATATATATATGTATATATATATATTTATATGCATACATACACACACATACACATATATATACATACACACACACATATACATATATACAAACATAAACATATACATACATAAACATACATACATCCAACCAAACATATATACAAAAATCTACACAAACATATATACTTTCATACAAAAACATGAATGTACACACACACACAGATACATATGTACATACAAACACACATACACATACATTCGCACACACATATATATGTATGTGTTGTTACATGTATGTACATAGATACGCATACGCAATAGTATACACTCCTTAGTATGTATATACATACGGTAGTTGTGTGGTAATTAATAATAAAGCAGAGGGATATTTATCGGAAGGTGATTCTTATATTAGTGAATGAGATATTAAATGATTGATAATTAATTAATAAATAATAAAGTTAATGGGTGGTCTATTGATCTACATAACTGGATTATTTTATTAATTTAGATGTAAAAAAAGTTGGGCTGAAGTAGGGGTTGAATAAGTAAAGATTGCTTAAGAAGACAAAGTTAATATTATTATCAAGGTTTACTACAGTGATTCCGTTCATATCTATTAATGCAAAAGTTTTTTCGAGATATGAAATAAAAATATTATGTTGATCAGTAATTTATGCGTCATAGAATAGAATATTTAAATGTTTGGGATTCATCTTGCTATGAGAATAAACAATTAAACTAGGATTGTTTTAGAATTAAAGGTGTTTCTAGGAACGTTAATATGATAAATTAGAATCATAGATTTAGAAAACTCTCACTAAGAAAGCAAAGAACATAAAAAACTCTTATTATTCCTGAATAAATTGGAAGTCGTAAACGAATGATATTGAAGTACAATGAAGTATGAAAAAGCATGAGTAAGGTTAATATGGCACTGCATATTAGACAATTGTAGGAGGTAATGTCTATGATGAATTAAACTGAAAATAATGCTCTAGTTTATGTTTATAGATTTTGTTGGTGTTCTAATTTAGGTTTACAAATAAAGAACGTTTAGATAACATATGTCAAGCGTATGCCACCCTGGTATCTATTAACCAATTTATTTTGTCCGAGTTATTTATTAATTAGGAGAAAATAAATACATATAATAAAATATATATATATATATATATATATATATATATATATAAAGGTTACGAAGGGTATTGGAGTCAGCCAAACCCTACATAAAATGTAATTTTACTTATGCCATTGGTCTCTTTATCTTATTCTTATATATATATATATATATATATATATATATATATGTATACATATATTTATATTACATGGAAAATGCAAGCATGAAAAAGTACTATTCTTAAGATTATAAACCTGTAAATGTACAGGACAAGTTATTACACCTGTAAAAGTATAGGACAAGCTATTACTTCTAGTAATGTAAAGAATAAGAAACTTTTTACTTAAAATATTGCAGCCATAAAAAAAACTGGTGACTTCCCAACGTGATGTTGTAGATAAAACACCACATCGTAAATTGGTGATTTAGTAAAAACTACATAAAATTTTATATAGAATATAAACACATAAAAAAACTGGTCACCTTAGTAATAAATTTTCTGTAAAAATTAATTATCCCTAAAAATTCTCTGAGCTTTCTTAAAGAATTTGGTATTGGAAATTTTTTTATAGCTTCAACTTTCTCTGGCAATGGTCGAATTCCATCTTTATCAATAAGATGACCCAGAGAAGATATAGTGGTTTCACCAAAAACACACTTCGCTGGGTTTATTACTATACCATATTTCGTCAATCGCTCGAAAACTTGTTTTAAATGGTCTTCATGTGCTTCTTCTGGTGGACTAGCAATGAGGATATCATCGATATAAGCAAATATGAAAGGTAAATTTCTTGTAACTTCGTCCATAAATCTTTGAAAGGTATTTGCTGCATTCCTCAATCCGAAAGGCATGCGAAGGAATTCAAACAACCCAAATGGAGTGGTAATCGCAGTTTTCGGTATATCTTTTTCTTCTACAGGAATTTGATTGTATGCTCTAACTAAATCAATTTTCGAAAAAACAGTGCAACCATTCAAAGAAGTTGCAAATTCCATAGGATGAGGGAGTGGATATTTATCTGCTTTTGTTTTTGCATTAAGTTGTCTAAAATCTCCACAAGGACGCCAGTCAATGAAATTTTTTTTCACCATAACTAATGGAGTTGACCAGCTACTACTTGAAGGACGAATTATACCAAGGTCCAATATATGACTAAACTCGGCCTTTGCAATCTTCAATTTTTCCGGAGATAGTCTTCTCGGCTTGGAAAAACTTGGATTTGAGTGGCCATCTAACGATCACTTGCGTGATAATGTGATGTGTTACTGAATGCATACACTTGGTATTTAGAGCTTCTTGCCTAGTGCGAGCCCAGTCAATATCACATCTCCACTATTGCAGTAGTACGTGTCAAAAGTGAAACAATAACATCTCTCTATTCTAATGTCAGACACTTTCACTTTAATAGTTTCTCTTTAATACTGAAACTATTAAAGTGAAACTATTATCTCACATATATACATTAACTATAAAAACACTGTCTGGTAACATAAAATATAAACTGAAGCTAGAACTTATTAAAATATTCTTATTGTTTCTTCAACTTACTGGACAAGGGCTCCTGGCTCCTTTTACTGCAGGCGAAGGAGTAAAAAACGAAGATATTTTGACTTGTCTAGGCATTGCTATTACAGACAAATTAATAATTCGATTCCAGTGATAAACACAAACCACCTCGTGCTGACTGCAAAACTCCTGTAAATAGGTATGATTCGCGCCACTACACTCCCACCAAATTAGCCAGAAACACACACACACACGCACATCCATTTCATATATCTTCTTTCAATTTTTGCTCTCTGCAAATAAAATTTTTACGGATACAACTGCTTACAAAAATAGGGATTAATATATAATTTCTTTCTATGTTCATAATCAAATCAATGTTTTCATGATTAGACACAGGTATAATACAATAACTCTCACAAACACACTACGTACAAATTCGTTCTTCAGGAGTTTTCAAACTACATAATAGGCACAGTTGTCGGATTAAGACACGAGGGTGTTTTGAGGGAGATTTGGCTGCTATTTCTACCAGGTCTACCTACCATGTAGAGGTCTGATCTTAATTTTCATTCACATATTTGCATTTCAAAAATTAAACATAATCCTTTCCATAAATCAACTATCGTAAACATTTTCTATGATGACATTTTCTATGTATGTGTGTGTACCTTAAAAGATGTCAATCATCATGACATACACCTTCACTCACTCACTCAAACTCTCTTTCTCACCCTCTTTCTCTTTCACATACACAAACGCATGCATGCACACACACACGTCCATTTCATATATCTTTCAATTTCTGCTCTTTGCAAATAAAATTTTTTACGGATACAACTGCTTACAAAAATAGGGATAAATGTATAACTTCTTTCTATGTTCATAATTAAATCAATGTTTTAATGATTAGAGAGAGGTCCAATAGAATAGCTCTCAGAAACAGACAACGTACAAATTTGTTCTTCACAACTCCTGAAGTTGTTGTCTGACATGGAGGGGAGAGTCAGGAAATTTTCATACAGCTGGAGGCCTCAATTGAAACAGGGGACCCGATATGATAAGGTTGAGGAACGCTGTTATACATTATGCCTAACCAAAAAAGACCACGGCCACATCATCCAAACAGAGCGGGTGAAACTGGGTTTAACTGCTAGTATATTACTATACACATATATGCCTATATCTTTTGCAGATATATATATGTATATTTATGTATATATACATATATTTATAGTTGAAAAAAGATTAGAGATCTATACAAATCTAATTTTTATATATAAAAGATGGCGATGGAAATAGCACAGCAATAAATCTAAGACATTTCAATTTAAGAAAGAATTTAATAGAAATGATTTTTAAAATTATATAAGGAAAATACTACACGTTTTCATCATGAATATCATCTTATCAAATATCAGTAAAAAGTTTTAAAAATTTGAAGTAAAAACAGTTCATCTTATGTCTGGGGTTCAAAAACATGTCTGGAGATTTTTTGATGAAGTCGTTTTTGAATATAGTTTGGTATAGAGTTCAAAGTGTTAGAGAAATCTTTGTGGGTTCCTGCCAAAAGAGTGGCTTAAAAACATTGAACAGGTTTTAAGTCCACCTGTGTGTGAGTGTGTGTGTATTAATAATGCAGTTTTTTCCTATAATGCTTTTATTTTTCAAAATTAAGATTAACAAAGTTCTTTTTTTAATCTTAAATATACTCTCCTTCATTTTCTACAATGCTCTTCCATCTATCTGAGAGACTTGCAAGGCCCCTCTTACAAAATTCACTTGGTCGTAACAAAAAATACTCCTCCAATACTGTTCTGACCTCATCTACAAAATTCATATTTTTTTCCATCCAAATGATTTTGAAGACTGCAGAATAAATAATAATCAGATGGGGCAATGTCCAGCAAATATAGTGGGTGGGGTATCATTTCTCATTCAAACTGCTCCAGCCTTTGGGATGTCATCCTCGCTGTATGTGGCCAAGTATTGTCCTGATGGAAGAACACCTTTCGTCTTGAAACCAAAGATAGACATTTTACTTCTCGTGATGAATGGTTGAATGACCAAATCCAAGCTTCTCTGCTAGTTCCTCAACAGTTACGATGGGATTTTGTTCCACCAGGGTTTGCAGGATGTCCTCATCAAGCTCTACAGATCTTCCAGAACAAGGCTCGTCTTCTAGGCGGTAGTTTCCAGCTCAGAATTTCTGGAACAACTGTTGACACTGGCTTACATTTATTGTCCGATCCCCATATACTGCATTAATATTCCTCGCACTTTCTGTTGCATTGTTGCCTTTATTGAACTACTAAAGCAAAATATGCCGAATATGCTCTTTTGTCACTTCTATTATAGCTTTGAAAAAATAACTTAAAATTGAACTGCACTCTTCAAAAGTTGCACTAAGAATAAGGACGAGGTAAAATTACTACCTGCTTTTATAGCAAGTTGATGAAGGTAGTTTATCCTGTCCCCCTCTAACTTTTGTCATGCAATAGAAAAAAGCTGCATTAGTTATGGGATGACCCAATTGTCCTGTATTGTGTTTTTTTCCACTTTTTATATTTATATATATACATATAGTGGCGTACGCACACTTTTGCTCACCTTATAAGTATGTATCTAAATTCTGTACAATTCTTTTACTCTGTCGTTTAGTCCCCCTCATACTTTCTTCATTTTTTCTTTTTCTCACTCCCCCTCTCTGACATTTCTTGGCCCTCTCTTTAACTCCTACTTTTCCTTCTTTTTTATCTCCCCTGTACCTTTCCCTTTGTCTCTTTGATTTTTTTTTCTCTCTTTCCCATTCTTCCCCCTAATCCTTCAATCCCACTGCCCTCTACCTCTCACTCCTCCTTCACTGTGACTGGTGTTCTGCCAGCCATGATCTTTCTTTCTTGGCCTGACTGCCGACCGCCAACACCTCTTATGTCCATCTCCTATGTTCCTGCCTTTAGGCTTTCACTTCATACACCCTAGCTCAATTTGATTCGTTCTTAGTCGAAAGACACCTGTTGTTATATTCTTGATGTTTGTATTTGTAATTGTGTAACATGTTCTCTGTTTTTTGTACTTGTCTTTCATATTCCCTTGTTTTCTTACAAAAAATCTAATGCTTAGACTTTTTGGAAGGCAACCAGATTGAACTGTCTCAAGTGTAACGGTCTGAACTGTAAGGACATCTGGTAACTTGACTAATGAAAGAAGGCCACAAATGACCCGTCCTTTTTTTCCTGTCCCTTTAATTGTTGTTTTCCTGTTCGCCTATCTGTCCAGGTGCTTTATTGTCTTATTGCATTTTTATTCCATTTTTATATATTTATATATACATACAATGGCGTATGTGCACTTTTGCTCACCTATATATATATATAGAATTACTGATAAAAGTGTACTCAAGAAAGCCAACATTGAGGCTATGAAAATTATGGAGAAATATAACTTACAAATGAAGACAGAACCACTTGATCCTAAGCAACCTCAGTTTATTTTGAAAGATCATAAACAAAATTTTTCTAATAACCCGTCCTTAAGACTTATCTGCCCTTCTAGCTCTGACATTGGTGTACTTAGTAAAAATATACTAGATAAATATGTTCCTACATTATTTAAAAAATTAAAACTTAGTTTATGGTCCAATTCATTCCAAGTTGTTGACTGGTTTAGTTCTATTACTAATAAGAGGAACACTAAGTTTATCCAGTTTGACATTTCTAGTTTTTATTCATCCATCAACCCAATTGTACTTAACAAGGCACTTTGGCTTGCTCATAACAAAGCTGGTCTCACCAGGGAAGAAATTAATGTTGTGTTGGTCGCCAGAAAATCTATCATAAAGTTTGACAATAAGTTGTGGGTCCGTAAAGACACACCAGATGATTTTGATGTTACAATGGGAAGTTCTGATTCAGCACAAGTAACTGATTTAGTCTGTATATATATACCTTTTGAAATAGCAGAACAGTTCCCAAACATAAATGGAGGTCTATATTGTGATGATTGTTTACTTTACCTTCAAAATGTTTCCGAACCAAAAGTACAAAAAGTTAAGAATAGTTTAATTAAGTTTTTCCTTAGAATGGGCTTAAGCATCGTTTTTGATGATGATGTAATGAAGGCCAACAAGATATTACACTTGCACAATAATTCATATTTCCCATACCACTAACCATCGACCAATCTTAAGTTTATTAGTAAATTCAGTAATCATTCTAGAATATTTCATTTAGATTGTCTAAGTTATCTGCTAATGTTGACATTTTCAATAATAAGGCTGAATTTTATAACTCTGCCTTACTTAAAGCAGGTTATACAGAGAAAATTACCTACATTAATTCCATTCAATCTTATTCTGCCTTTACTAATGGAGATATGAAATCTAGTTGTATGGATATAACTGATATTAAATTTAATTTATACTCCAACACCAAACAGAGGAAGGGAAATAACTCTTATTTAAACCCCTATTTTCATTCTAAATGTAAGTCTACGTCTTTCAAAGATAGTTACACTAAAAATAAGGTAACTAATAGTAAAACCATTTGGTTAATTATTCCTTATGGGAGGCAAATTAAATCTAATCTTCCTTTGCAGTTTCGTGAATATATTATTAGGAACTTTCTAAAGAATTCTATTATCAACTCACACACGGTTAGGATTGGTTTTTCCAACACAAAAAATCTCTTACAAATTATCTCTTCACATAATATTAGCCTGTTAAATAGTGATACATTTACTAATACTAACATTAATTTGGCTAATACCATCCATCCCCCTAGAAATATTAATAACAAGGTTATTGTATCTGAAGTCACTTACAACAGAATCAAGTTTATATCAAGTAACTCTAAAATTAAAAATTCTATATACCATTCTATATACATTCACACACTCTTCATACTGCCTTTCAAAAATCCTTCCATTTCCCCCAACTACTACTGACCATCACGTCTACTCACATGTGCAAAAACACACACCTACCCATACATACACCTGTCACCATACACATACACACAATTACCACCACATAGTATCACATACATACCACCACATGCATACACTGGCTTGGATTTAAAAGTTCAAAGTGCACTAACCTTTCCTATCCCACCAAACAGGTAACAACATGAAGACCTTTTTTAGCCTGGGTTGCTGGTGTTTCTCCTTTCCCTACCCACTGTCTTTTTATAGAGAACCCATTTCTCATCACCAGTTACTCTTCAGCCCCCAAAAATGTTCATTGGTGAGACATGACAGCAAAGAAGAGCACACATTTACTCTCTGTGCACAATTAGACTTGAAAGGTTTATGAGGAACCCATTGACCCAATTTGCTCACTTTTCCGATGGCAAACAGGTGTTGATAAATAGTTGACTGACCAAATCCAAGCTTTTCTGCTAGTTCTTCAACTGGTTTGATGGGATTTTGTTCCACCAGGGTTTGCAGGACATCCTCATTGAGCTCTACAGACCTACCAGGACGAAGCTCGTCTTCTATGCTGTAGTTTCCAGCTTGGAATTTCTGGAACCACCGTTAACACTGGCTTACACTTTATTGTCCAATCCCCATATACTGCATTAATATTCCTCACACTTTCCTTTGGGTTGTTGCCTTTATTGAACTCCTAAAGCAAAATATGTTGAATATCGTTCTTTGTCACTTCCATTATAGCTTTGATAAAGTAACTGTTAAAATCGAACTGCACTAAGAATAAGGACAAGGTAAAATTACTACCTGCTTTTATAGGAGGTACAACATTTTTCTCCCAAAATAATACTGCACCAGGTATTGTAATAATACCTGTACTAGTAACTGTAACACAGTTCTATATTTAAGAGATGAGGAATTATGTACATTATATACATTTGATGAATATTTGTCCTCATCTTGTTTGTTGTTAACACATTTCGGCTGATATTCCCTCTAGCCTTTATCAGGTGTCTTGGGGAAATTACGAACCTGGGTTCTGTTATGTATATCTACAATATAATTAAGGGAGAGAGCTTACAATGTTTGCTGAATGTGGTGAGATAAACGTTTGTCAACGACCTTTTGGCAGAATGGAAATGATGTAGGTATGTCTATATATATATATATACAGGAAGTGAGCATGGGACGAGACAGGTAATCTCATTTACTTCTTGTTAACGAGCGAGGCAGGTAATCTCGTTTACTTCCTGTTAAAAAGGGGAGTTGAAAATACAGGAGAGCTTGGCGTGGATAGTGCAAAACAAGAGAGGGGGCTGCATACGGATCGGACCGTTCACCACCTACCTTTGAACAATTGAGGACTGGACATGAAATTCTGTGGGTATTATACCTGTTGTTACGTAATTTCATCTTTGAATATTAATTCCCTGTTTGTGCAATTTCTGTTGTTGCAATCAGAAATTTACACCTTTTATACATAAGAATTTGCCTGATCGTAACAGTTCTCATTCCTAAGGCATTTTTTTATATTATTATTATTATTATTATTATTAGTCAAGACGAAGAGCACGATTCGATTGTAAGATATTTTATTAGTTGAACGATATTTCAACAGTACGTCTGTCTTTGTCAAGTCCAAAATAAGAAGTGATAAAAATTCAAAATTACAGAAATTTAAATGTAAAGTGTGAACAAGAGCAACCAGCGTCCATATGTTGATGGAATGACATTATCAGTTTTTAAGTTACAATTTTCTAACAGGCGGAAAGAAAAACATAGAAAAAAGAAGACGACAGAAAAAAAAAGGAAGGCAAAAGAGAGAAAGAAGAATATTCATTCAAACAGTTTTGTATAAATTTGATGATATTCTCCTGTCATCTTATTCATTCCTCCAGGGCATGATGTTAATAACCCGCAAACATATTTCTCCTCATACATTCTGAGAAGTGAAAGTGGGGTAGATTCAGAATATTTTCTGAGAATATGCACTTTCAAATCTTCTTCAAAATTGCAGCCGCTTGAAACAAAATGCTCAGCAAGATCTGTCAAACTACTGTTATTGTGTCTGACATCGAATCTGTGCCCATTAAACCTTTTGTTTAATCGTTCTGTTATACAACCAACATAAATTAAGTTGTGTTTCGTGCATTCTGCAGCGTACACCAAATGGGAATCTTTACATGTTCCACCTTCTGTATATATCATAACATTTCTGTTATGATTTCTCATGGAATTCACTTCACTCATGTCATTGCACAATGAACAGGGCTTACCTCTCTTGTGGCTGTTCTTTAAGGTACAGCATGCAGATACTCCAATGTTCGTTTTCTTAGAGCCAGATATAGAGGTCAATAATTCACTTATGTTCTTATTCCATCTAAAGGCTACAATGGGCGGCTGAGGAAATATCCCGTTTCAAACAGATATTTTTTTCTGTCTTTTTCTTTCCGCCTGTTATAAAATTGTAACTTAAAAACTGATGATGTCATTCCATCAACGTATGTATGCTGGTTGCTCTCAAAGTTCAGAGAGCTCTTACCTCTGCTGGTGACAAGGGGCCTCTCACTCAGAGTAAAAGGCAGACTGTATGACGCATGTGTACAAACAGCCATGCTGCATGGCAGTAAAACATGGGCTGTGACTGCTGAGGACATGCGTAGGCTCGCAAGAAATGAAGCCAGTATGCCCCGATGGATGTGTAATGTCAGTGTGCATACTAGACAGTGTAAGTACCTTGGGAGAAAATTTGAACCTAAGAAGCATCAGTTGTGGTGTGCAAGAGAGACGATTGCGATTGTATGGTCATGTGGCGAGAATGGATGAAGATAGCTGTGTGAAAAAATGCCACACCCTAGCAGTTGAAGGAACCTGTGGAAGAGGTAGGCCCAGGAAGACCTGGGATGAGGTAGTGAGGCTCGACCTTCGAACATTGGGCCTCAGCGAGGCGATGACTTCTGACTAGACTTTGGAAATATGCTGTACCTGAGAAGACCCGGCACGCCAAGTGAGACCTAAATCCAAGGCCTCTGCCAGGGGTGTAGCCAGCCCACTTATGCGTACCTTCCTTCACTGGACACTAAACTCTGCTTGCAAAGATCTGTTGAGGCAAGTGAAATCGAAATCGAACTAAATTCGACGACTGGCACCCATGCCAACGTCATCTCCTTCATTGGACACTAAACTCGGCTGTTAAGACAAGCAAAAGCGAAATCATGATGGCACCTGTGCCCAGCGTCGCCTTCCTCGCACATGTAAAGACATTCGAGCGAGACCGTTGCCAGTGCTGCTGGACTGGCTCCTGTGCAGGTGGCATGTAAAATACACCATTTTGAGTATGGCCATTGCCAGTGCCGCCTGACTGGCTTTGATGCCAGTGACACGTAAAAGCACCCACTACACTCTTAGAGTGATTGGTGTTAAGAAGGGCATCCAGCTGTAGAAACTCTGCCAAATCAGATTGGAGCCTGGTGTAGCCATCTGGTTCACCACTCCTCAGTCAAATCGTCCAACCCATGCCAGCATGGAAAGCGGACGTTAAACTATGATGATGATGATCACTTCTTATTTTGAACTTGGCAAAGACAGACGTACTGTTGAAATATCGTTCGACTAATAAAATATCTTACAAACGAATCACAATCTTCGTCTTGACTGTTTACCTTTGTGAAGAGTTACGTCAATCTTTTTTAAAATATAAAAATCAAGTAGATTGGGATGAATGATTTTATGGTACACAGAATAAGAATTGGAGCATATAAAAATTCTGGAAGTCACCAAAGCAGCCGGGTGTCTAAGGAAAATTGTAATGTAAATTACAGCTTTTGCGTTTTATTTCTTCTCACAGTTGGCTTGTCAGCCCTGTTAGTTTCGCTAGACCCCAGTGTTGAACCCACTCTTGTGGCCTTTTTGCCCTGACGTATGCATTTGAACTGGTCATTGGAAACGCTCCAGAGAAGTTTCTATTTGATCAGTCAAAAATGTGAGCACCCTTAAGATTTTGCCTCGAAAGCAATAAATTTGTTCCTTTCCCGAAAGTAAAGGTTTTTCAAATGTCTACAAAAACCACAGAAGTCACTTTCTATCACCTACCCAGAAATGGATTACCCCTAGAAAAACGACTAAAAATTATAACTTCTCACTTGAACATTCAGAACAAATTTTATCACCCAATAGGTTCCACGTTTTAAGTGAAGATTTCGAGCAAAGTCCAAAAAGTAGTCAGGAATCTAATGAGAAAAAGACTCTGAAAACCACTTGCCCAAGAAAAACCATCACACTAGAGAATAAGTTGGTTATAAATTTATCTAAAGTAAGACTTTCGCCCGACGATGTCTCAGTCTTAGAGCTTGGACTGAGTTTTTGCCCAAGCACTAAGAATTTTGACAAGAATAAACTAGCTCAAAGGCTATTTCAGTTTGTCCGCCGCCACAAGCTGACGGAATATTTTTTTGAAAAAGCTGGTAACGAGGAGTCAGAAAACCCTATGTTTACTAAAAATGATGATGATCGAATTTGGCATAATTGGATTGAAAAGAATCCCAATTGGTATCCAGATAAAGTTCGGCATGGACATTCACAAGCACTACTAGAATTTCTTGAATCTTGTCAGGCAGGCATTAGAGAAAGCCTTAAAACAAGTGGAAAGAAGTCCTGGAATAATCTCACAAATTTCCAACGTTACGCACTCTAGCTAAAAACAATTGTATTGTTATTCAGATGGCGGATAAGGCAGGCGCTATCGTAATTATGGACAAAAGTGAGTATATTTTGGCTTGTGAAGAAGTTTTAAATGACAAAACTTCATATGAAAAATTACCTGTCGATTCAAACCCCAATTACAGAGAGGAACTTGACAAAATAATTCTGCAAATGGAGAAAAACAATTTCGTTAATAAGGCTGAATCTAAGATTTTCAGGTCAGAAAGAACACCTGTATTTTATGGTCTCCCTAAAATACACAAAAAGTTCGAAAGATTTCCTCCAATGCACCCAATTTGCAGCGAATATGAATGCTGTATGGCCAAAATTTCAGAATGGCTGGATGGCTTCCTACTTCCTGTCACAAAATGATCAAGTCCCTATATTCGGGATACCTTTGATTTTGTATCTAAAATCAACAACTTTTTTAAGTGCCGAGGTTGTATTGAGAACTGTTTTTTGGTAACCATGGATGTTTCTTCCTTATATCCCAATATTGACCACAATGAAGGGGTAGAAGCATGCGTGGATGCCTTTGGAAAGCAGTCAAACAAAAGTATTCCATCAAATTTACTCTGTAGATTATTGAGGTTTGTGTTAGAAAGTAACACAATGAAGTTTAGGCAAAGATTTTACCACCAGACGAAGGGTTGCGCCATGGGTACCCCATGGCAGTTAATTTCGCTAATGTCTTTATGACAAAATTTGAGACACAGTTACTGAAGACATTCAAATCCCTTCATGATCATGAACCAATACTCCAGTTACGGTTCATTGACGACGTATTTTTTGTCTGGGAAGGATCACAGATAGTTTAATGGACTTCTTACATTTCTGTGACTTATGCTAGAAACTATGGCTTTAAGTCCAACATAAAATTTACATCTAGTTCTTCAAAAACTAGTGTTGAATTTTTGGACACAAAAGTCAAGTTTTCTGGAGGCAGAATAGTGACAGAATTATTTTGCAAGCCCACATCATCCCACATTTATCTTCACCACTGCTCCGATCAACCACATCATCTTATTTGGTCAAATCCCAAATACCAATTTTTGAGGATAAATCAGATTTGTACTGACACAGGGGATTACTGGAAACATGCAAATGCTTTTGTATGTCATTATGTCAAATGAGGTTAGAGTGAATCGTGATTAAAGGAAATAGCAAAAATAGTCAAACCTACATGCGTAATTTTAGCAAACACAATACAATAGATGATAGAATTCCTTTAGTGATTAGCTGGCACCGACATTTCGCTGGCATTTCAAAAGTGTTGCATGAAAGTTACCAGCATGTGGCGAAAAAATATCCCTGTTTCAAACAGATATTTCCTCAGCCGCCCATTGTAGCCTTTAGATGGAATAACAATATAAGAGAATTATTGACCTTTATATCTGACTCCAAGAAAATGAACATTGGAGTATTTGCACGCTGTACCTTAAAGAATAGCCACATGAGTGAAGTGTATTCCATGAGAAATCATAACAGAAATATTATGATTTATACAGAAGGTGGAACATGTAAAGATTCCCATTTGTTGTATGCTGTAGAATGCACGAAACACAACTTAATTTATGTTGGTTGTACAACAGAACAATTAAACAAAAGGTTTAATGGGCACAGATTCGACGTCAAGCACAATAACAGTAGTTTGACAGATCTTGCTGAGCATTTCGTTTCAAGCAGCTGCAATTTTGAAGAAGATTTGAAAGTGCATATTCTCAGAAAATATTCTGAATCTACCCCACTTTCACTTCTCAGAATGTATGAGGAGAAATATGTTTGCGGGTTATTAACATCATGCCCTGGAGGAATGAATAAGATGACAGTTGCAAAACTGTTTCATTGAATATTCTTCTTTCTCTCTTTTTCTTTCCGCCTGTTAGAAAATTGTAACTTAAAACTGATGATGTCATTCCATCAACGTATGGACGCTGGTTGCTCTTGTTCACACTTTACATTTAAATTTCTGTAATTTTGAATTTTTATCACTTCTTATTTTGAACTTGACAAAGACAGACGTACTGTTGAAATATCGTTCAACTAATAAAATATCTTACAATCGAATCACGATCTTCGTCTTGACTGTTTACCTTTGTGAAGAGTTACGTAAGTCTTTTTTAAAATATTATTATTATTATTATTATTCAGGTCATCGAACTCGGAATCTTGGGGTTATTAGCCCACACTTTTAACCACTACGCCATATGCCCATGGGCAATTATGGAGTGAATTTAAGGTTTTATAAATCTAATATTTCCCTATCCTTCCTTAATACCAGTTCCCATATGCTATTCATATCTGCACTCGGTCTGTTTAGGAGTTGTTGTGTCCTAGCATATGTGCTGCTTCTTTTAGTTTTTGTATTTTCCAGTGGTGTTCTCTGTCTATTATTTTAACTTCATCCCACAGGGGTTCTCTACTTTTCCATACCGGATTTATCAATATCTCCTCGTGTCACAGCTTTGTGATGTTCCTCTGCCCTCATTTTGAGGGGTCAGTATGTTTTGCATTTGTATAACCTACCACAGCTGTATGGGATGGAGTACATGCAGTTTTTGGTCATATTCTCTTCTGTTGGTTATTTTACTCAAAGGAGATATTTGTGAAGTGTCCTGATGTCATATGGGCTGCATATCTTTTGTATCTTTTCGGAGAGGCCTTTTACATAGGGTAGACAGACTGTGGACAGTTTCTAGGTTTCATCCTCTCTCTTCTTCATAATTGGAGTGGATGAATAATAATAATAATAGCATTGAAAAATACCTTAGGAATGAGAACCCAGTTTTGAAATTTCCCCAAGACACCTAATGAAAGCTGGAGGGTATATCAGCTGAAATATTGTGTTAACAACAAACAAGATGCGGACAAATATCTGTTAAATGTAAATAGTGTAGTAACTGTAATGGTGAACTAATGAGGGATGAACAATTGACCTGCTAGAAATAACAGTCAAATCTCCTTCAAATTGTACCCTGCATCTTAGAAAATTACACATTGGATAGTTTGGTCCTGAGTTCCCTGCATAGAAGAAAAGGATGGAATATTTACAGTTGGAATGCTATTAGGTCTGCTCAATCTGAGACTAATCAATAATTGTTAGAGTGATATTAATTATATCACTCTAACAATTCTGTTGTTATATTGTAATTTCTCTTAAAATTTGAGAAATACTGTCCAAAGTATTGAAGATTTCCTTTAATTTAGTAAATTGAAGTTTTTCTAAAGACATTTTATATAATGCAAGCATTTTATAGTCTGGTAGTGATATAAACCATTTTAACCAACTGGCAATTTGTCAATATCTACTTTTTTGTATGTTTTTTTGTTTTTTTTTTCAATATAGAATTTAAAAGAAATTTAATGCACTATTATTTTTCTTTACAGGCGTGAGGATAAAAGAAACCACAGTAGCAGTGGTGATGAAGATAAACACAGCTCTACATATTCTTTGCCTCTGAAGCCTCCAATGAGGCAACTTAGTGATGATAGTGCCACCAACCAACAGCTGGCGAAATGCATGTCTCAACCAAATATTCTTATTCAACAAGAGAGACCAGACAGCCCTAAAACGTCTGCACAGTGTCCTTCATCGCCGAAAATGCACGTGAAACTAGAGGCGCCACCCCTTCCGATGATTCGCGAAAGAGTTGTTAAAGAACACCCCGTAAAAGAAGAAAAATCCGAGCCGCCCCAACCAACTAGTGTAACTGCCACCAGCACCACCTCAACAGCAACAACGACAACTGCAATATCCAGTTCTGTCAGCAGTGAAGAAGTGGCAGCTATTGAGGATGCTCTTGCCAAGATGATGTCTGGTATCAAGTCATTAGAAGTACAACAGAAAACTGATAAAAGAATGAGCTTGCCAGCCATGAAGAGTAAACCCACTCCTAAACATACACCTGATTTAGTTTTAGACCTACCTGAAGGGTCAGACTCCCCACCCTCACAGGAGAACAGTGAGCCTGGTAGCCCCACTGTCATTAGTGGTGCTGATGCTTTTGCTAAGTCCAATCAAAGTACATTAAAAAAAGGGCATCCTTTATTGCGCACACCAATAGCACTTAATCGGCATAGTGCCCCTGAGGACACACAGCCACCAGGTGGACTTGTGCAGTCATCAGTTATAAAGAGAAGCTTTAGCACACAAGTGCCTGGTGGCCGTATTTGTCCAAGCCCCATGCCTCCTGCAGGACTTGCAGAAGTTCCTAATGAAGGGATGTGTTCCACAACCCCACCTCCAATACCAGAGAAGCCTAAAGTTGCAATGAAAGCTAAACCCCCCGTTATGCGCAAACCTACAAAATCTCCGGATCCCCAGCGCAAATTTAACCCACCTGATGAAATTACTGAAATAGCAACAACTGCAACTCCTCCACCAGCAGCAACTACTGCTGCATCATCAACCAAGCAATAAAAAAATGAACACATCCTAAGAGGTTTCTAAGAAGGAAAATATGAAAATTTTATGAAAAATATTGATACTTTGAGAATGAAATGGAATTAAAAAAGTAAACTCTAGTAATGAATGAAACAAAATTTCTTACCAGCAGCTTTGAATTGTCAGTTGATAGAAAGGAGGGTGAAGTGGATTCATTTGGAAAAAGACTGTAGAAATTAGTAGTGTAAGCATTCTGGGTATTGCCATTTTTGACATCCATTGCTGAGCAGAGGATCTAGCTTACTTACACTTTTCACTTCTTCCCACCTTTCCAACTCTCCTCTCTATCTTAACATTTTTGTTTTTTATAACTTAACCCTGTTTTGGATTCTTCTTTTCATAGGTCACTTTGAATTGTGTAAATGCTACAATAAACTCATTTTGTTGAGGAGGGGATACATAATTACCTATATACTCATTCATATTTACTCTCAAAATCATTGCCAAATATAAATTTTCCTGGTACAGACTGATATATTAATTAAACAAAAGTTATTTCTAAGTTTGAATTTTTTTTACCTTTGTAAAAACAAAACAACATTAAAATCAATTAGGAGTTTGTATATACTGATGATTGATTCATTACTTTTGATTATAGCCTAAGTAATTCTTCAAATGACAATGCACAAGTGCAGATACAAAACTAAAAAAAGTTCCCCTCTCATGTAAAAATGTTGTATTAGTTATTAATTTACTATACAAGGTATTGACTACTCAATAAAATGTAGAAACAGAATGTTGCTGTGTAGAGCTTACATTTAACTGTGTGCAAGAAAAAATGAAAAAGGAGTAAAATAATCAGAAAATGTTTGAAAAACCAAACAAGATGTGCAAAATATTTTACTTCTCTTTAATACCAATAATATTTTTAGCTTTATTAAAAAGGAATATATAAATTGTATACATTATATAAATCTTGCTTGTTATGGAAGCTAAAAGAATATATATTTTATTTTCTATATATTCTGTACTTTAATAGTTCAGAGTAGAGATGCTATATTATTTTAGCGATTGTTATTTAATGCACCCAAGAGAGCCATGTAGATTTTTACTGATTTTCAGTACACAGTGCAATGTCTCTCACTATTAGGTTGGAAAGAAAGTCCTGTCACATCTCAAAATGATAAAGGAAAAAGTGCTTTTTTTAGTCTTAATTGATATATTTAACAAAGACGATATTGCCCCTCTTTATTGATAACATAATTCCATCTGTTTGGCAAACTGTTTGGGTGTAAAATTCTTCAGGTTTTGAAGTAAAGAAACACTCAATATCAATTGTTAATCTTTTTACAATTAATAAACAGTTATTCCCCCTAAATACTGTTGCAATGATCTGAAAAGATGACAGTCAGAAGAGTAAGAACAATGAAGCAAAAATTCCATATTCAGTGCCATAATCTTTTCCTGTGTGACTTGGGCAATATGTGGTCTTAAATTACTGTGTAAGAGCAATACCTCTTTGCAATTAACTAATGTGCAATGCTTCTGATTAATAATACTTCTCCACATCAACTGTTTTATTTTGGTTTAATGCTTATGATAGATGACACCCTTCAAACACAGAGCATAACTTTTTTCAAGTGTAGTTCTGGTTTCAGGATGTATTCTCCTTTTTCATTTGTTGTTTTCATTGGATATGATTATAGAGAATCCAGTTTTCATCACCAGTAATGTTTCTACCCAAGAAAAGTTCAATAACAAGTCTACTCTTCATTGAACAACAGAGGGCAACTCATTGATTAAGCTGAGATGTAGCCAGATGATGAGGGAACTACTAACCAAGTTTAGACACATCTAGTTCATGAAAGTGTTTTATGATCAAAGTGTAACTTGAATTCAGTTGTTTTGCTAAATCTTGCATAGTTTCCTTTAGATTTTCCTCAACTATAGTTTTCAGAAGCTTGAGGTTGACAGAATTTAGTCATTCAGATTGAGGGAAATCTGTGAAAGAAAAATTTCCCAAGTGAAGCTGGAAAATCATTGTGGCATGTCCAGACATCTATACACGTAAACCTTCATTTCCAAAGACAACTAAATATTTCTTACTGCTTTTATTGCTGACAAGTTCTTTTGAATTCATACAGCATGTAGTGTCTGATATAGGTCTAACATAAAATCATTTCGAAAGGATAAAGTCGATACAAATTTAGCCTCTATCATATAAAGTAATTTGCACAGAGAGAAAAGACATTAGAATGTAAAAACTAATACTTGTTTGACTGTAAATATTGAAAAAGTACCTCAGAGTAATCATGTCAAAAATACAACAGGACTTACTTTCCAACCTAATATTTCTGAGTTTAAATGCAGTTCGGGGTTTACCTTTTCTACTTCTACAGGTATCAATAAAATAACTATCCATAATTATTTTCAGGTCAATCAATCACAAATGTTCTTTCTCCTTATATATACAAAGAATGATGTGCCAAAGAAAATGTTTCAAGCAAATAATTGGGGGATCGATTTTGAAGTAATTTGTGTGACATATTTATATGGTTGAATACATATAATGTAATATTTCCAGTTAACTTGCAGCAATGTACATTTCTCATACCATTGATCTAATGCTACAAAGATATGAGGAGATATAAAACATTAAAACAGTTGCAGAAATGAACGGAAAGGTAAGAAAGCACACTAAAGAAAGTGGAGAGTGAGAAACAAACATTAAAAATATCAAAGTGAAAAAAGTTTTTCAAAATTGATAGTGCACCAGTGCTCAATGGCTAGTAATGATTGTAGCAAATAATAAAGAATTTTCCCAAATCCATTTTCTTTCTCTCACATTTTATATATGAGATATATGTATATATATGTATGAATATGATATATATATATATATATATTGGGTTGAGGAATAATTCACGAGTGTTTTTATTAGATCTAAAAATGCACGCAGAAATAAAATGCATTGGCAAAATGTTTTATGTTATTTGAAAGAGAATTTTTTGCCCTACAAGATAGTGTTTTGATTTTTGTGTATTTTCAGATCATGAATATGGAATGTCAAGTGGACAAAACTGACCATTTTCAGCACCATTTGCTTTTTGCATTTGATTGAGGTGAAGTTGCTTGTGAGATTTGTGCTGTGTATGGAGAAGGAGTAATGCCTGAACGTTCCGCCTGCCGTTGGTTTTCACGCTTCAAAAATGGGAATTTTGACAAGGATGGATCACAACCAATTGAGTTCAATAAAGGGTGATTGAATCAACTTGTTCACGAAAATTCATGTCAAACAACCAGAGAATTGGCGGAGCAGATGGATTGTGATAAAAAAAAAAACTGTGCTGAACCACCTTCACTTAATGGGCAAGGTTCATCAAAGTCAGTTGGTTGACTGGTGTGTGATCCGTCCTTGAGGTAAAAATTCCCATTTTTAAAGTGCGAAAACCAACGGCAGGCGGTACTTTCAGGCATTGCTCCTTCATACACAGCACAAATTTCACGAGCAGCTTTGGTGAGCTTAACACCTCAATTAAATGCAAAACAAATTGTGTTGAAAATGCTCAGTTTTGTCCATTTCACATTCCATTTTAATAATCTGAAAATACACAGCAAAATCAATGCGTTTTATTTCTGCATGCATTTTTAAATTTGAAAAATACGCTCATGAATTACTCCTCAAACCGATACATATATATGTGTGTGCATATGTAAGTTTTTTTTTTCATTCTCTCTCTGTTTATTTCCTCGTGTTCTTTTTTTTGTTGAAGACTGTAGGCTCAAAACGTAAAAGACTTTCTCACCTTTCCAAGCGTCAAACTTAATACACCTGCTTGTTTATACACCTGTCTTTGTCTTTTGTTTTTCTGTAAATTTCATGTATATATATGTATGTATATGATATATATATATATATATGTATATGATATATATATATACATATATAGGTGTAGGAGTGGCTGTGTGGTAAGTAGCTTGCTTACGAACCGCATGGGTTCAGGTTCAGTCCCATTGCATGGCACCTTGGACAAGTGTCTTCTACTATAGCCTCGGGCCGACCAAAGCCTTGTGGGTGGATTTGGTAGACGGAAACTGAAAGAAGCCCATCATATATATGTGTGTGTCTGTGTCTACGTCCCCGTAACCTAGCGGTTCAGCAAAAGAGTCTGATAGAATAAGTACTAGGCTTACAAAGAATAAGTCCTGGGATCGATTTGCTCGACTAAAGGCTGAAACAAGTAAAAGTGTATAGGTATTTAGACAAGTTAAAATAATGGTTATTACATGTAATTCCTTTGTTATGGCAAATTTGGCTTACAGCTGCTTCTAGTAGACATTATACTGGTTATATCAATGTTGTTGGTTGTATTACTGGATATGCAATTGATATTGTTTGAGCTAGGAAGATTTATCTCATCAACTATGTTGACAGTTGAAGTAGTATTATGTTCGTTAACATGTACATGATTATTGGTTGCATTGGTGTTATTAATTGTTTGGTAGTTATTTGTATTGCTATCAATAATAAGACAATTTTTATTTTCAAGGGTCCTAGCTAATTCAAGGTTCTTTTTATTCAACTTATTGATGATAGATCCTATATTGGGCAGAGTAGAGTATGAGATACGGATTGTGTGTTGAGAAAGGATTTTATAATATCTATGGTTAGGGTCGAAATTTTTTTGTAAGATATCCATAAATTTCTTATAGATGTTCGTAGGTACTGCATAGTTGTAAGGGATGTTAAACCATATAGAATTTTTTCTTTTAAATTTGTGATATGAAAGGGGTTTGTGGTTATCATAAGTATTTGGGGTTATATTATTGCTTCTACTATCATTTGTAGTTTTCTTATTGGGATCTATCTTGTTATGTAAAGTAATTTTCCTACTCTTATGGCCATTATTATAATTTCTTAACCTAGGTATTTTATTAGTGTTAATATGATTATGTACACATTTATCAGGTTGTATTTCATTTTTAATCTTATTGCTTAAGCAGGATAGACTATTATTAGAAGGTCTTTTCTTACCATTATTTAAGATAATTAAATTATTATTATTGGTATCATTATTTAAGATAATTAGATTATCATTATTGGTATCATTTTCATTATTGCTACTATCACATTTAATAGATTTACTAGGATTAAGGAAAGAGATTTCTTGGTCATAGCCTGCTCTAGATAAAGTTTCATTGTAGTAATGAGAATCGGAGTTAAAGATGTCATAGTTTGAGGACAGTTTAGTTATTCTTTCGGAAATGTTTTTTACAATAGATTTTAAAATATTTGGGGAGTGATTAGATGATCTACTAACATACTTAGTGACTTAATTTTCCTTTCTATAGGGATAGTGTAATTTAGAGCTAATATTAAGAGTGGTATCAAGAAAGTTAACGATCTTAGTACCAAATTTGAAAGTAATGCTAAGGTTAAAGCTTTTAAAGAATTTCCTAATATTTTTTCTCATTCTCTCTATGGTTCTTATTGTTGGTGGGAATGATAAATAATGCATCATCCCTGTAAAGACCCCCTTGAAGTTCAGGAATTTCCTTATTTAGGCAATATAAAAGATATGCCCCAACCAGATCTGTGATTTCAGCTGAATCACTCGATCCCATTGGGATATCAAAGTTATCAGGGGTGTCTGATCTGGTCCAGAGTCTATCTTCAAATTCAATGATGGTTCTTCTAGCTAAAAGAATTATATCAATTTTTTCTCTAGTAATTAGGGATCTATTTTTGGCAAAGATGAGAGCTTTGTTAAGGAGTATAGGGGAAATGCTAGAATAATAATTATAGATATCAAATTGGATGAAGGAAAAATTATTATTGTCAATAGGCCTAAACCAATTAAGTGATTCATCCATATTAATCCATAATTTTAGAGTAAGGTTAGGAATAATAAAAGGTATAATGTTATTGAGAATAAGCTTACTTAGTCTTCCAATATCAGATTTAGTTCGGCAAATAAGTCTAACAGTAGGGTTTTCCTGAAAGTTTTTCTTATGGCCCTTTAAATTAATTTTTTGCACACATCTACAAAATGACTTTCTAAAATGAAATTCCATTATGCAGCTGAGGAGTACATTTTCATTGCACATCTTATGTGGTGTTCTCACTGCATAAATAAATGAAGTTTGTACGAAATGTACGTACTGCTATAACCTATTGAATTTTTGTTGCTTTTCTTCAAATACACACACACACACACACACATATATATATATATATATATATATATATATATATATATATATATATATTAAAACAATACATGAGCATGTTATTAAGAATGAACCTACACACATCCAGATGTAGCTAAATAATATATTGATTACCAACTTCCATCCTGTTGTTAATTTGGGGTCCTTTTCTGTGTATGAGTAAAGCTTCCTTAATTCTTAAATTACCCAAATTTCTTTCATTGGCTTCAATTGTGACTGTTATGCTTTTGTCAGTGTTCCGGCATCTGTCTAGATGTTTTCTGAAGGAAGAGGCTCTCGTGTTCAGATGTTCTTTGATGCGGACGTGTAACGGTCTTGTTGTGCTACCCACATAGAACTTGTTGCATTTGTTACATTGTATTCTATACACAACATTTACCCGTTGGCATAAATCTGTGTCACGGATGGGACAATTTGTTAATGTGCATTGATTGTTGTCCCTTATTGGTTTCTTTGCGAGGTGTCCTCTCAGAGAGGGGCCAGAGTGGGCTAGTTGTATGTCTAGCCCTTCTCTTCGGATGGCTGTAGTTATCCTCTCGCTAAAATGGGTATTTTAAGGAAGCATGTGTTGCTGGGTTTTCTATGTGTTCGGCATGTTGGTCGTCTTGGATGCTTAAGCTGATTTACAATGGATCTAGGATACCTGTTGGTTTTCAATATATCTAGGAAGCGTGTAGTGTGGGTCACCTTGTCCTCCGTTCTGCTGCATTTGCCTTGGATGCGTGCAAGTTCATTTCGGGCGTATCCTATTTTGGCACCGAGTGGAAGTGCTGAATTGTATTGGACAAACATATCTCTACTGGCTGCTTTCCTGTAGAACTCGGTGTGGATCTCCCCTTCTTCCATTATATTCAGTTTATATATATATATATATATATATATATATATATATGAAAGAAGGTTTGAAAATGCAATTTTAAAGATGTTTATTCACTTTACCGGTTTCACTTTTTTAGAAAAAGATTGTCAAAAGTAAAATATAAAGCTTTATATAAGCTTTGTAGTGTTAAGTACTAGTTGTCACAAAAGTATTAAAATACATATATACATTCTCTTATAATAATAAGAAAATGTTAAAAACAGTTTAAGTAGTAAAATACATATATAAAAATACATATATACATTCTTTAATAATAATAAGAAGAATATGTTTAAAATATAAAGCTTTGCATAAGCTTTGTAGTGTTAAGGACTGTTTGTCACAAAAATATTAAAATACAACTATACATTCTCTGATAATAATAAGAAAATGTTAAACACGGTTTAAATAGTAAAATACATATATTTAAGAATTTACAAATTATTAGAGAGGAATTGACCCATCTTTTTGACATGTTTTCTGTCTTGTGTGTATCAAGGGAATGTTGGCTATTTTAAGGGACAGTGTGGGAGGCTGGTTGGAGTGGGAGGAAGGAAGAGCAATGTAGAATTAAAAGGATTTTTTGGGGTTGTTTTATGGGCTAGTCTGTCATGGTTCAGTGGTTTTGGAATTGGTTTTAGAAGTCAGAATGTCTCTGTGCATGTCTGTGTGTGTGTGTACATGTATATATATATATATATATATATATATATATATATATTTATATATATATATATATATATTTATATATATATATGAATATATCATCATCATCCTCATCGTTTAACGTCCGCTTTCCATGCTAGCATGGGTTGGACGATTTGACCGAGGACTGGTGAACCAGATGGCTACACCAGGCTCCAATCTAATTTGGCAGAGTTTCTACAGTTGGATGCCCTTCCTAACGTCAACGATTCGGAGAGTGTAGTGGGTGCTTTTACGTGCCACCGGCACAAAGGCCTGGCAGGCTGTACTGGCAACAGCCATGCTCGAAATGGTGTATCTTACGTGCCACTTCCACAGGAGCCAGTCCAGCGACACTGGCAACGATCTCACTTGAATGTCTTTACATGTGCCAGGAAGGCGACGCTGGGCACAGGTGCCATCACGATTTCGCTTTCGCATGCCCCAGCAGGTCTTCACAAGCCAAGTTTAGTGTCCGAATAAGGAGACATTGGCATGGGTGCCAGTCGTCAAATTTAGTTCGATTTCAATTTCACTTGCCTCGACAGGTCTTCGCAAGCAGAGCTTAGTGTCCAATGAAGGAAGGTACGCATAAGAGGGCTGGCTACACCCCTAGCAGAGGCCTTGGATTTAGGTCTCACTTGGCTTGCCGGGTCTTCTCAGGCACAGTATATTTCCAAAGGTCTTGGTCAGAAGTCATCATCTCGGTGAGGCCCAATGTTCGAAGGTCGTGCGTCACCACCTCATCCCAGGTCTTCCTGGGCTTACCTCTTCCACAGGTTCCCTCAACTGCTAGGGTGTGGCACTTTTTCACACAGTTTTCCTCATCCATTCTTGCCACATGACCATACCAGCACAATGGTCTCTCTTGCACACCACAACTGATGCTTCTTAGGTTCAACTTTTCTCTCAAGGTACTTACACTCTGTCGAGTATGCACACTGACATTACACATCCATCAGAGCATACTGGCTTCATTCCTTGCGAGCCTACGCATGTCCTCAGCAGTCATGGCCCATGTTTCACTGCCATGAAGCATGGCTGCTCATACAAATGCGTCATACAGTCTGCCTTTTACTCTGAATGAGAGGCCCCTTGTCACCAGCAGAGGTAAAAGCTGTCTGAACTTTGCCCAGGCTATTCTTATTCTAGCAGCTACACTTTCAGTGCACCGTCCCCCACTACTAACTTGGTCACCTAGATAGCGGAAGCTATCAACTACTTCTAGTTTTTCTCCCTGGAATGTGGCCAAAGTTCTTTTCTGCACATTTTCAGTGTTTATTGCTCCTGAACATCTGCCACATACAAAAACTAACTTCCTAGTTAACCTTCCTTTGTGTGTCCATAGCTTACACTGGGTACATTTTATATAGTTTCTACCTACGCCTTTTCTACAAATCGAGCAGAGCCATCTACCTGAAGGGGTTTGTGTTTTGTCTACCTTCCTACTTATTAGGACTTTGGTTTTAGCTAGGTTGACTCTGAGACCTTTCGATTCTAGTACTTGCTTCCACACCTGAAACTTCTCCTCTAGTTCTGATAGTGACTCAGCATTTAGTGCAAGGTCATCAGTATAGAGGAGCTCCCAGGGGCATCCTGTCTTGAATTCCTCTGTTATTGCCTGGAGGACTATGATAAATAGGAGGGGGCTGAGGACTGAACCTTGGTGGTCTCCTACCTCTACCCAGAATTCTTCACTACTCGTTGCCAACCCTCACCTTACTGACATGGCTCGCACAGCTCTCACTAACCATTCTTCTATCCCTAGTTTCCTCATTTACCACCAGATATGGGATCGGGGGACCCTGTCAAAGCCTTTCTCCATGTCAACGAAAGCCAGATACAGGGGTTTATCAGGTACTGAGTTGTAGAGAGGTGGTTCGTCTCTAAATTAGTTATATACATATATATTATATATTATGAAACCTGGTGTAATATTATACCGATTTTTGCCTGTGAGGTTGGAATAACTTTTTATTCCCTAATATTATTACTATATATATATATATATATATATATATATATACAAAATTAAGAGGAAAGACCAGCAAAAGTGGACTCCTATATGCTAGAAATAGATGCCAAATTACCTAACCACAAAGAATATGGTCTCAAGAAAAAAATTTCAGCAAGACCCCAGACTGTAAACGGGCAAGATAAATGAAAATATACGAAATAAAAAACGATTACCTACGTACCAATGGTTTCACCTGTTAATATTTACACAAGCAAATATCTGCAGGATCATCAGCATAGTCTGTCGATTTATAGAATATAATTTCCAGAACTAGACACAGAATGTTCACCCGAAAGGAAGCATGTGTTAAGTTTTACAAATTACACTCGGTGTATTTTTTCAAATGTCTTCAATCTGGCGCACTGAGGCCAGAAATAACTGCAGTTTATAAATTTCTGCAGCTAATTTACCGGTTTGAGAACATCGTTATTTAAAAATTTAACAAGACCACCACAGCAAATAGACCCAAGGTGGGCACCACTGGCAACAACACACACATCACATCGGTGCTCTTACTGAACATCACAGGACTGTTATCACTTAGTAAGAGGACAAAAATCACTTTCTTGAGAGACCTTGTTGCTTGCAATCAAGCCTTATGCATAGCACTTACGGAAACACACCTGAAACCAGATATAGGAAATGCAGAAATACACGTACCACAGTATGTTGTGTTACGGACCGACAGGAAAGAAAGGAGTCATGGTGGAGTTGCTATGTACATCCGCGAAGACCTCACACCCCAGGTCCTTTTGTCACACTCAAATTCAGTATGTGACACACTAATTGTACATATAAGACAACTCAATGTAGTTATATGTGCTACATATCGCCCTCCAGATGCTCCAAATCATGTAGGCAAGTTTGAAGACTGCCTTACAAAAATAGAAGTTCTAGTCACATTAGAACAACACAAGTGTACTTCTTATGGGAGACTTCAATCTGCCCAATGTCAGATGGCCCGAGGGCCTTTCTCTCCCAGGACTGACGTGATACGAACAAGGACAGGTGAATTCCTTCCTGAACCTCGCCAACACTTTGTACATGGAACAAATAGTACTCCAACCAACCAGGGCAGGTAACATACTGGATCTCTGCTTCACAAATAATATAGATCTCATCCATAATGTGAAAGTGACACCGACGCTACTCTCGGATCACAACATGGTAGAGCTGACCATGTACGGACCAAAGGAAACCATGGACATGCAGCCTACAAGAAACTCTCAGAATCTTTCCAATTTGAACTTCCATAAGGCAAACTGGAAACAAATTGAGAAAGAGATCCTCAAACAAAACTGGCCTAAATGTCTCTCCTCACCGGACATCGACATGAAACTTAAACAATTCATGTCTGTAATGCAAGCCATATGCTACAAATGTGGCCCGGAGAGAAAGGCCACTGTACACAAGAACATAATCCCCAGGGAGAGGAAAATTCTTATGAGACGGCGTACAAAAGTTTCAAATCGCCTAAACAAACCAATTGAAAGCAATGAAAATACAACTGCTGGAGATTGAAAAAAATCTGTAACTCTCCCACGAAAAAGAAAGAGCAGACAAAGAAACCTGGGCTATAGACAATATAAAATCTAACCCCAGAACTTTCTACAAGTTTGCCAAAGAAACAGCTTCAGTGCACTGCAGGATAGGGCCACTCCTTGAAAAAGATGGTGCACTAACAGGAAACCCAAGGAGGATAAGTGAAATACTAAATGAGCAATTTAAAAGTGTTTTCACTCCACCCCTAGAGCACTTTCATGTCAGCAATCCAACTGGTTTTTTTTAACACTGCAGATATAAAAACAGAGGCAATGATGATCGATTACATCAATATAAAGGAAGACGATGTAATAAGGGCTATAGATGAATTGAACCCAAACTCAGCTGCTGGCCCTGATGGATTCCCAGCAATCCTTCTAAAGGTATGTAAACAAATCCTAGCAAGACCACTGCAGTCCCTCTTTCAGAGCTTCCTTGCATCTGGCAAACTCCCAAGGAAACTGAAGGAGGGTAAAATATGCCTTATTCATAAAGGAGGTAGCAGAGTGGAGGCCAAGGACTACAGACCTATCTCTCTGACCTCGCACATCAGCAAGGTCATGGAACGAATGGTCAGAAGAAAACTAATCGCCTTCCTTGAAGAAAATGACTTGCTGCCTGACACCCAACATGGTTTCCAACCAGGAAGCTGCTGCTTGACTCAGCTCTTACAACACTATGACTGGGTGCTGAAACAGCGACTTAACCACTCAAATGTGGAAGTGATATATCTCAACTTTGCAAAGGCCTTTGATAAAGTCGATCATGGAATGATATGTCACAAACTGCGTGATCTCGGCATAGTTGGAAAATTGGGAGAATGGCTTCATGACTTTCTGAAGGATAGAAGTCAGGTGGTAGTGGCCAATGGGGCCACCTCCAATGACACGCAAATAGTGAGTGGTGTTCCGCAAGGCACTGTTTTGGGACCACTACTGTTCATAATGGCCCTCTCAGACATGCCCTCAGCCACACAGAGAGCCATGGTCACAAGTTATGCAGATGATACGAAAGTCTCGCAGGTAATACACAAACCTGAAGACACTATGCACCTGCAATGTGAGCTAGATTAAATATACAAGTGGGCTGAAAAGAATAACATGCAGTTTAATGCTGAAAAGTTTCAAGCTTTGTGCTATCAGCATGCAAAACTAAATGCAGTACCCATTAAATACACTGGACCTGGGCATTTACATGAGTAATAATGCATCCTTTCATGTTCATGTTGCTAAATTGTCAATGAAACGCAGGCGACTGACCGGATGGATTCTTAGGACTTTTAGAACAAGAGATCAGGAAACAATGATGGTGCTCTGGAGGACACTTGTTCTAAGCCACTTTGACTATTGATTTCAGCTATGGTCAACCAACCAGTGTCAAATTAATCTCAGAACTTGAGTGAGACATAAATCCAAGGCCTCTGCCAGAGGTGTAGCCAGCCCACTTATGCGTACCTTTCCTTCATTGGATACTAAACTCCGCTTGCGAAGACCTGTTGAGGCAAGTGAAATCGAAACCGAACTAAATTCGACGACTGGCACCCATGCCAATGTCGTCTCCTTCATTGGACACGAAACTCAGCTTGCGAAGACCTATTGGGGCGAACGAAAGCGAAATCGTGATGGCACCTGTGCCCAGCTTCGCCTTTCTGGCACTTGTACCCGTGGCATGTGTACGGACTTTCGAACGAGATTGTTGCCAGTGCCCCTGGACTGGCTCTTGTGCGGGTGGCACATATAATACACCATTGTGAGCGTGATCTCGCTCAAATGTTTTCTTCACGTGTCTTACTGTTTTGTTCCTGTCACCTTACTGGTGATAAAGCGATCAAGAGTATGAAGACAGGGAAAGCCACGAGCCCATCAGGAATCACTGCAGAGATGCTCAAAATATCTGGCAGTGTCGGCTATAGCCTAGTCACCCGTATTGCGAACCAGGTGATACACGAAGGAGTCATACCCAATGACTGGTGTAGCAGCACCATAGTCAACCGCTACAAAGGTAAAGGTGACGCTCTAGACACAAACAATTACAGAGGTATCAAGTTGTTGGACCAGGTTATGGAGGTCACAGAGAGGGTCATAGCCCAACTAATTAGGGAGAGCGTCAGTTTAGATGAGATGCAGTTTGGGTTCGTTCCAGGAAAAAGCACCACTGATGCTATATTTCTGGTAAGACAGCTGCAGGAGAAATATCTAACCAAAGATAAACCTCTGTACCTGGCTTTTGTTGACATGGAGAAAGCCTTTGACAGGTTCCCCCGCTCCCTTATCTGGCGGTCAATGAGGAAACTAGGGATAGAAGAGTGGTTAGTGAGAGCCGTGCAAGCCATGTACACCCACCATGTAAACCCACCTGTCACCTAGTCACCTACCGTTCTGGCGGACACACTAGCCAAATTGACTACATCCTCGCCAGAAAAGGGGATAGAGGGCCGCTTATAAATGCCAAAACTTTCCCAGGCGAAGAATGCACCCTTCAACATAGATTAGTAGTAAGCAACTTCGGGATCAGGATTAAATGGATGCCCAGAATAAGACCAGCTTGGAGGAGAAAGGTTTAGGAGCTTAAAGATCCTGCAAATGGACAGAGATTTAGAGGTATATTACTCAATACGTCTTACTCAATACGCCAGAGAGTTGGAGATGTATTAACGAAGTACAAGGGGATATAGCATCACATGATGTGGAAGACAACTGGAGGTTTCCACGGGACAACCTGCTGAGAGCAACTGACCAGATCTGTGGAGGTTGCAAAGTCCCCTCTGGACCCAAGGTAACATGGTGGTGGAACAAATGTGGTTGAAAGGGCTATTAGACAAAAGAAACAGGCTTGGAAGAACAGGAGGTAGCAGGGAATTGTATCAAACTGCCAGAAGGGAAGCTAGGAGACAGATTTATTTAGCCAGAGGGGAAGCAGATAAGAAAAAATTTGCTAATGTTCTGCGCCATGAGGACCAAAGACTTGAAGTATTTTGTGTTGCAAGACAATGTGTGTGAGAGAATCGTGATGTCGTAGGAGAGAAATGTGTCCGCATGGATGATGGTTCACTTGCACTAAACAAGGCTGCAAAGAGGGAGGTTTGGAGACGCCACTATGAAAGGTTGCTCAGTAAAGAGAATGAATGAGAGAAATAGAGTCTGCCGAATGTCGACCCAACAAAGGGACCAGCTATCTACCTTGGTAGATAAAGCAATTAAGAGTATGAAGACAAGGAAAGCCCCCGGCCCATCAGGTATCACTGCAGAGATTCTCAAAATATCTGGCAGTGTCGGCTATAGCCTAGTCACCCGTATTGCGAACCAGGTGATACACGAAGGAGTCATACCCAATGACTGGTGTAGCAGCACCATAGTCAACTGCTACAAAGATAAAGGTGACGCTTTAGTTACAAATAATTACAGAGGTATCAAGCTGTTAGATCAGGTAATGAAAGTCACGGAGAGGTTCATAGCCCAACTAATTAGGGAGAGAGTCAGTTTAGATGAGATGCAGTTTGGGTTCGTGCCTGGGAAAAGCACCACTGATGCTATATGTCTGGTAAGACAGCTGCAGGAGAAATACCTAGCCAAAGATATACCTCTGTACCTGGCTTTCGTTGACATGGAGAAAGCCTTTGACAGGGTCCCCCGGTCCCTTATCTGGTGGTAAATGACGAAACTAGGGATAGAAGAGTGGTTAGTGAGAGCTGTGCGAGCCATGTACAGGGACGCTGTCAGTAAGGTGAGAGTTGGCAACGCGTACAGTGAAGAATTCCGGGTAGAGATAGGGGTCCACCAAGGTTCAGTCCTCAGCCCCCTCCTATTTATCATAGTCCTCCAGGCTATAACAGAGGAATTCAAGACAGGATGCCCCTGGGAGCTCCTCTATGCTGATGACCTTGCTGTAATTCCTGAGTCACTATCAGAACTATAGGAGAAGTTTCAGGTGTGGAAGCAAGGACTAGAATCGAAGGGCTTTAGAGTCAACCTAGCTTAAACCAAATTCTAATAAGTAGGAAGATAGACAAACCACAATCCCTTTCAGGTAGATAGCCCTGCTCGATCTGTAGAACAGGCGTAGGTAGAAACTTCATAAGATGCATCCAGTGTAAGCTATGGACACATAAGAGGCGCAGCAATATCAAAGGAAGGCTAACTAGCAAGATAGTTTTTGTATGTGGCATATGCTCAGGAGCAATAAACACTGAAAATATGCAGAGAAAAACTTCTGCCACATTCCAGGGAGAAAATCTACAAGTAGTTTATAGCTTCCGTTACCTAAGTGACCAAGTCAGTAGCGGGGGAGGGTGCACTGAACGTTTTGTTGCTAGAATAAGAAAAGCTTGCGCAAAGTTCAGAGAGCTCTTACCTCTGCTGGTAAAAAAGGGCCTCTCGCTCAGGTTGAAAAGTAGACTGTATGATGTCTGTGTGCGAACAGCCATGCTACACAGCAGTAAAACATGGGCCGTGACTGCTGAGGACATGCGTAATCTCGCAAAGAATGAAGCCAGTATTCTCCGATGGATGTGTAATGTTAGAGTGCATACTTGACAGCGTGTAAGTACCTTCACAGAAAAGTTGGACCTAAGAAGCATCAGTTGTGGTGTGCAAGAGAGATGATTGCACTGGTATGGTCATGTGGTGAGAATGGATGAGGATAGCTGTGTGAAAAAGTGTCACACCCTAACAGTTGAGGGAACCTGGGAAAGAGGAAAACTTGAGATGAGGTGGTGAAGCACGACCTTCGAACATTAGGCCTCACCGAGGCAATGACTAGTGACCGAAACCTTTGGAAATATGCTGTACATGAGAAGACCCGGCAAGACAAGTGAGACCATAGCCCGTGGCCTTTACCAGGGGTGTAGCCAGCCCACTTATGCGTACCTTTCCTTCTTTGGACACTAAACTCTGCTTGTTAAGACCTGTTGAGGCAAGTGAAATCAAAATCGAACCAAAATCGGCGACTGGCACCCATGCCAACGTTCCTGTATTGGACACTAAACTCAACTTGCGAAGACCTGTTGCGGCAAGTGAAATGGAAATTGAAGCAAATTCGATAACTGGCACCTGTGCCAGTGGAGCGCTAACAGCGGGATCATTGCCTGAGCAGCCGTCTGGCTTCCGTGTCGGTGGTACGTAAAAACCACCATTTGAGCGTGATCGTTACCAGTGTCGCCTTACTGGCTCTTGTGCCAGTAAGGTGACATGAACAAAACAGTAAGGCACGTGAACAAAACATTTGAGCGAGGTCATTGCCAGTACCATTGGACTGACTCCTGTGCAGGTGGCACATAAAAAACACCATTTGAGCGTGGCCGTTGTCAGTACTGCCTGACTGGCCCTCGTGCTTGTGGCATGTAAAACCACCCACTACACACTCGGAGTGGTTGGCATTAGGATGGGCATCCAGCTGTAGAAACTCTGTCAGATCAGATTGGAACCTGGGGCAGCCATCTGGTTCGCCAGTCCTCAGTCTTTCATTTGTTATATACATATAAATATTCTCATCATCATCGTTTAACGTCCGCTTTCCATGCTAGCATGGGTTTGACAATTTGACTGAGGGCTGGCAAGCCAGAAGGCTGCACCAGGCTCCAATCTGATCTGGCAGAGTTTCTACAGCTGGATGCCCTTCCTAATGCCAACCCCTCTGAGAGTGTAGTGAGTGCTTTTACGTGCCACCGGCACGAAGGTCAGTCACATGGTACTGGCAACGGCCACGCTCAAAAAGGTGTTTTTTATGTGCCACCTGCACGGGAGCCAGTCCAGCGGAACTGACAACGACCTCACTCGAATGATTTTCTAATGTGCCACCAGCACAAGTGCTAGAAGGCAACGCTGGTAACGATTAGGTTCAATGGTGCTATTTACTGGCCACTAGCATGGAAGCCAGACAGCTGCTCAGGCAATGAACACGCTCGGATAGTGCTGTTAGTGCTCCACTGGCGCAGGTGCTGGTCATCGAGTATGGTTCAATCACTTGCCCCAACAGGTCTTCGCAAGCAGAGTTTAGTGTCCAATGAAAGAGAGGTTGGCATGGCTGCCAGTCGTCAGATTCGGTTCGATTTCGATTTCATATTTCAAATTCTAAATTCACTTGCCTCAACAGGTCTTCGCAAACAGGGTTTTTAGTGGCCAATGAAGTAAAGATACGAATTAGTGAGCTGGCTACACTTCTGGCAGAGGTCACAGATTATGCTCTCACTTGCCTTGCCAGGTCTTTTCCTGTACTGCATATTTCCAAAGGTCCTGGTCACTGCCTCCGTGAGGCCTGAAGTTCGAAGGTCGTGCTTCACCACCACATCCCAGGTCTTCCTGGGTCTACCTCTTCCACAGGTTCCCTCAACTGCTATGGTGTGGCACTTTTTCACACAGCTATCCTCATCCATTCTTGCCACATGTCCATACCAACACAGTAATCTCTCCTGCACACCACAACTGATGCTTCTTAGGTCTAACTTTTCTCTCAAGGTACATTACACTCTGTCGAGTATGCACACTGACATTACACATCCATCGGAGCATACTGGTTTCATTCCTTGCGAGCTTACGCATGTCCTCAGCAGTCATGGCCCATGTTTCACTGCCATGTAGCATGGCTGTTCGTACACATGCGTCATACAGCCTGCCTTTTACTCTGAGTGAGAGTCCCTTTGTCGCCAGCAGAGGTAAGAGTTCTGTGAACTTTGCGCAGGCTATTCTTATTCTAGCAGCTACACTTTCAGTGCACCTTCCCCCGCTACAAACTTGGTCACCTTGGTAGAAGAAGCTATCAACTACTTCTAGTTTTTCTCCCTGGAATGACACAAAAGTTGTTTCCTGTTTGCTTACAGTGTTTATTGCACCTGCACATCAGCCACATACAAAACTAACTTCCTAGTTAACCTTCCTTTGATGTTGCTGCACCTCTTATGTGTCCATAGCTTGCACTGGCTACATCTTATAGAGTTACTCCCTACACCTTTTCTACATATTGAACAGGGCCATGTACCTGTAGGGGTTTGTGTTTTTTCTACCTTCCTACTTATTAGGACTTTGGTTTTAGCTAGGTTGACTCTAAGGCCCTTCGATTCTAGTCCTTGCTTCCACACCTGAAACTTCTCCTCTAGTTCTGATAGTGACTCAGCAGTTACTGCAAGGTCATCAGCATAGAGGAACTCTCAGGGGCATCTTGTCTTGAATTCCTCTGTTATCGTCTGCAGGACTATGATAAATAGGAGGGGGCTGAGTACAGAACCTTGGTGGACCCCTACCTCTACCCGGAATTCATCACTATACTCATTTCCAACCCTCACCTTACTGACAGCATCTCTGTACATGGCTCGCACAGCTCTCACTAACCATTCTTCTATCCCTAGTTTCCTCATTGACCACCAGATAAGGGGTCGTGGGACCCTGTCAAAGGCTTTCTCCATATCAACGAAAGCCAGGAACAGAGGTTTATCCTTGGCTAGGTATTTCTCCTGAAGTTGTCTTACCAGAAATAGGGATAGAAGTTTCAGGTATGGAAGCAAGGACTAGAATCGAAGGGCCTTAGAGTCAACCTAGCTAAAACCAAAGTCCTCAAAAGTAGGAAGGCAGACAAAACACAAACCCCTTCGGGTAGATGGCCCTGCTCGATCTGTAGAAAAGGAGTGGGAAGTAACTCTATAAGATGCACCCAGTGCAAGCTATGGACACATAAGAGGTGCAGCAATATCAAAGGAAGGTTAACTAGGAAGTTAGTTTTTGTTTGCAGCAGATGTTCTGGAGCTATAAATACTGGGAATGTGCAGAAAACAACTTCTGCCACATTCCAGGGAGAAAAACTAGAAGTGGTTGATAGCTTCCGCTATCTTGGTGACCAAATTAGTAGTGGAGGTGGGCGCGCTGAAAGCGTAGCTGCTAGAATTAGAATAGCCTGGGCAAAGTTCTGAGAGCTCTTACCTCTGCTGGCGACAAAGGGTCTCTCTCTCAGAGTAAAAGGCAGATTGTATGACGCATGTGTACGAACAGCCATGCTTCATGGCAGTGAAACATGGGCCGTGACTGCTGAGGACATGCGTGGGCTCGCAAGGAATGAAGCCAGTATGCTCCGATGGATGTGTAATGTCAGTGTGCATACTAGACAGAGTATCAGTACCTTGAGAGAAAAATTGAACATTAGAAGCATCAGTTGTGGTGTGCGCTGGTATGGTCATGTAGCGAGAATGGATGAGGATAGCTGTGTGAAAAAGTGCCACACCCTAGCAGTTGAGGGAACCTGTGGAAGAGGTAGGCCTAGGAAGACCTGGGATGAGGTGGTAAGGCACGACCTTCGAACATTGGGCCTCACCGAGGCGATGACTTCTGACCGAGACCTTTGGAAATATACTGTGCGCGAGAAGACCCGGCAAGCCAAGTGAGACCTAAATCTAAGGCCGAGCCAGTTCACTTATGTGTACCTTCTTTCCTTCATTGGACACTAAATTCCACTTGCGAAGACCTGTTGAGGCAAGTGAAATCGAAATCAAGTTAAGTTGGACACTAAACTCCACTGCGTAGGCCTGTTCAGGCAAGTGAAATCGAAATCGAGTTAAATTAAATTGGACACTAAACCCCACTTGCGAAGACCTGTTGAGGCAAGTGAAATAGAAATAGATCGTTGCCGTGCCCCTGAACTGGGTCATGTGCGGGGCCGTTGTAGGATTTTCGAGCGAGATCGTTGCCAGTGCTCCTGGACTGGCTCATGTGCGGGCAACACATGAAATCTTTCGAGCGGGATTGTTGCCAGTGCACCTGGGCTGGCTCATGTGTGGGCGACACATGAAATCTTTCGAGCGGGATCGTTGCCAGTGCACCTGGACTGGCTCATGTGCGGGCGACACATGAAATCTTTCGAGCGAGATCGTTGCCAGTGCCCCTGGAGTGGCTCTTGTGCGGGTGACACGTGAAATTTTTCGAGTGACTTTGTTGCCAGTGCCCCTGAACTGGCTCTTGTGTGGGACCGTCGTAGGATTTTCGAGCGAGATCGTTGCCAGTGCCCCTGGACTGGCTCTTGTGCGGGCGACACATGAAATCTTTCGAGCGAGATCGTTGCCAGTGCCCCTGGACTGGCTCATGTGCGAGTGACACATGAAATGTTTCGAGCGAGATCGTTGCCAGTGCTCCTGGACTGGCTCATCTGCGGGCGACACATGAAATCTTTCGAGCGGGATCGTTGCCAGTGCCCCTGGACTGGCTCATGTGCGGGCGACACATGAGGTTTTTCGAGCGATATCGTTGCAGGTGCCCCTGAGCTGGCTCTTGTGCGGGTGACACATGAGGTTTTTCGAGCGAGATCGTTGCCAGTGCCCCTGGACTGGCTCTTGTGTGGGTGACACATGAAATTTCTTCGAGCGAGATCGTTGCCGGTGCCCCTGAACTGGCTCTTGTGTGGGGTTGTCGTAGGATTTTCGAGCGAGATCGTTGCCAGTGACCCTGAACTGGCTCATGTGCGGGCGACACATGAAATCTTTCGAGCGGGATCGTTGCCAGCACCCCTGGACTGGCTCATGTGTGGGCGACACATGAAATCTTCCGAGCGGGATCGTTGCCGGTGCCCCTGGACTGGCTCTTGTGCGGGCGACACATGAAATCTTTCGAGCGGGATCGTTGCCAGTGCCCCTGTACTGGCTCTTGTGCGGGCGACACATGAAATGTTTCGAGCGAGATCGGGGCCGTCGTAGGATTTTCGAGCGAGATCGTTGCCAGTGCTCCTGGACTGGCTCATGTGCGGGCGACACGTGAAATCTTTCGAGCGGGATCGTTGCCAGTGCCCCTGGACTGGCTCATGTGCGGGCGACACATGAATTCTTTCGAGCGAGATTGTTGCTAGTGCCCCTGGACTGGCTCATGTGCGGGCGACACATGAATTCTTTCGAGCGAGATCGTTGCCGGTGCCCCTGAGCTGGCTCTTGTGCGGGTGACACATGAGGTTTTTCGAGCGAGATCGTTTCCAGTGCCCCTGGACTGGCTCTTGTGTGGGTGACACATGAAATTTCTTCGAGCGAGATCGTTGCCGGTGCCCCTGAACTGGCTCTTGTGCGGGTCCGTCGTAGGATTTTTGAGCGAGATCGTTGCCGGTGCCCCTGGACTGGCTCTTGTGCGGGTGACACATGAGGTTTTCCGAGCGAGATGAGCGTGGCCGTTGCCAGTACCGCCTGACTGGCCTTCGTGCGGGTGACACGTAAAAGCACCCACTACACTCTCTGAGTGGTTGGCGTTAGGAAGGGCATCCAGCTGTAGAAACTCTGCCAAATCAGATTGGAGCCTGGTGTAGCCGTCTAGTTTCACCAGTCCTCAGTCAAATCGTCCAACCCATGCTAGCATGGAAAGCGGACGTTAAACGACGACGACGATATATATGTATGTATATATATACATAAATGAGAATATATGTCTGTCTGTCTGTCTGTGTGTGTGTCTGTGTGCCTCCCTAAAACTTGAGAACTACACAACCAATTTCATTCAAATTTTTTAACTTCTTGCATAGTTCGAGCCCACAGCAACATCATATTTCCTCCACTATTTCAGTATCAAATCTGAAACAATCATATTTCCATACTGCAATGACAGATGGAACAACACAACACGGCAATTCAAGAGGAAAGACCTAATTGGCAGCATGGAGTTCTTCTGCTGCACGAAAACGCCTGCCCTCATATCGCCAATATGATCAAGAAGCCATTCAAACACATGACTGGGAAGTGCTGCCACACCCGCCGTACTCTCCTGATTTGGTACCAATGGATTTCCACCTCTTTCAAATGCTATGCACGGAGTTTCGTTCAATACTGATGCAGAATTTAGAGCTTGGTTGGATCAATTTTTCGAGTCAAAATTGGGTGATTTCAACCAACAAGGTATTGAAAATCTTGTTGAACATTGGGAAGAAGTTGTAAACAACAAGGACCAAACATGTGCTGGGCATGAGTTAATCGATGGGGAGGGAGAAGATATATATATATAGAGAGAGAGAGAGTGGGATCGAGATATATACATAGTGAAATAAATATCGGGAGGGACAGACAGATTAAAACAGAGAGGGAGTGAAATTGAAAGAGAAAGATTAAAAGAGAGAGGGTTATTCAAAGCACGAGGTGTTTAGGGATTTCTATCGTTTGTACACAGTAAATACAGAATGGTAGAAATATACACACACACACACACACACATATATATATATATATATATATATAAAGGAATACCAAAATTGGGACAAGAACGCAAAACATCTAGACATGATACAAAAAAACAAGGATGGATCATTCGGAGTTTTCTTTCTTCAGTCGAGTTCCAGATTATCTTTGCAATTTCGGATGGTTTTGAAACTAGCAGAGATACCCAGCCTTGCTCGAGATTAAAATGGCATAGTTTTTTTTGTTTTACTTGTTTCAGTCATGTGATTGTGGCCATGCTGGAGGACCGCCTTTAGTTGAAAAAAATCGACCATAGGATTTATTCTTTGTAAGCCTACTGTGTTTCAATCGGTGTCTTCTGCCAAAATGCTAAGTTATGGGAACATCGGTTTCAAGCAATGGTAGGGGTACAAACAGACACACTCACACACACACACACACACACACACACACAAATATACACATATGCAACAGTCTTCTTTCAGTTTCCATGTACGAAATACACTCACAATGCTTTGGTCGGCCTGAGGCTATAATATTTATATATATATGTGTGTGTATATATATATATATATATTTTTTTTTCTGTGTGCACAGTCTGTGACAGACCATGCCTGTCTTTGGCTGGCCTCAAATCTCACCTGCGAACCCATGGAAAACAAACTTAAACCAGCTATTCTGATTATATGTCTGTGCACACATTTGAATGTGATGTGTGCCAGAGGGCTTGCAAATCCAATGGGGGTCTTAAAAGACATGTTAGAATCCACAATGAGCAGAACTTACCTGCAGGTATTGGTAGTACAAATCAGAGGTGCAATCTGTGTGGGTGTTTTTTCAAAACATTGTCTGGTTTAAAAAGCCACATCAGACGCCATGAAAGGGCTAAGGTGTAGGTGCAGGAGGTGGTCAAACTCTGTGTAAGGAGTAGACAACCACCATATATATATATATATATATAAATTCATGCTACTTATATATTCTATTCACCTAGGTTTCATTGCTCTTTTAAAAATTACGATTTATGCATTGTTGTCTCTCAAATATTTAAAATCTACGATTAAGAGGCCTATCTCCTGGCTGATGGTACCTACCCATTTTCCTTTATTCAAAAATTCTTATCGCTCCTTTAAAATTATGGCTTTTAAGTGTTGATTTCTCAGCCCAAGAATTACAGCGTGATGTGCTGCTTGACTGGTCCCCCCCTCTCTCTCTCTCTATATATATATATATGATGATGATGATCTTTCTCCCGCCATGCCTCTGTCTACCCCTCCATCCCTCTCTAAATCAGTCCCTCTCTCTCTCTCTCGTATTTTTTTTCCTTAAGGTTTTCAGGTTCTGGGTATATATAAATAAGAAATCCATTCTAAATTATCTCAATCTCTTCTCCGCTGACATACTACGACAAAGTCTCCAAGATTGAATTCAGTTTTTGTCTTAAATTCATACTTATTCATTTTCTAAGTTTCCTAAATTCATGCTACTTATATATTCTATTCACCTAGGTTTCATTGCTCTTTTAAAAATTACGATTTATGCATTGTTGTCTCTCAAATATTTAAAATCTACGATTAAGAGGCCTATCTCCTGGCTGATGGTACACCCGCCCTCCCACCCCCTCCACCGGAAGTGCATTCCTCTGTCATCCTGTTATCCTCAGCTGTCTCCCGGAACCCATCTAGTGGCCTTGGCCATCCTCTCCCCTACCTTTGGGTAGCGCATTAAGTTTGAGTAATGTTTGCAAGTTGTAGGTACTGTTTTGCATATGAATTCTTCCAATTGCAAGTTTTCTTTTCAAGTACACGACACTGCTTTCCCCCTTCCCAGGCTACAGGCCCACACCCCCAACACCCATACTGTTAGGATTGGCACTCTCAACGTCAGTACGCTGAAAGGTAGATCTGGTGAAATTGTTGAGATGCTTGAACGGAGACGCGTAGATATGTGCTGCATCCAGGAAGTAAGATGGAGAGGAGGTTCTGCGAGGTTCCTCACAGGCAAAGAACACAGGTACAAGATTTTCTGGGCAGGGAACACTGACGGGGTCGGGGGCGTAGGAATACTTCTAGCAGAGAAATGGGTTGATAAGGTAATCGAGGTCGTTAGAGTAAGTGACAGAGTACTTAAGATTAGACTAGTGCTTCATCATAGATTAGCTACTGTCATCTCAGCCTATGCACCTCAACCGGGGCTAACAGATGGTCTGAAAGACCAATTCTATGACACCTTCTTGCAAACTCCCTCGTCGACGAGTGACAGGGACCTTCTCTTTGTGGCTGGAGACTTCAATGGTCATGTCGGACGTCGTGCTGGAGGCTTCCATGGCATACATGGAGGCTATGGCTTCGGTTCCCGCAACGAGGAGGGAACCAGACTGCTGGAGTTCTGTGATGCAACCGATCTTATGGTCTGCAATACCAACTTCAGGAAACCTGCCAGTCACCTAGTCACCTGCCGCTCCGGCAGACACTCTAGCCAAATCGACTACATCCTCGCCAGAAATAGGGAAAGAGGGCGGCTTATAAATGCCAAAACCTACCCTGGCGAAGAATGTACCCCACAACATAGATTAGTAGTTAGCGACTTTGGGATCAAGGCAAAATGGCTGCCCAGAATTAGACCGGCTTGGAGGAGAAGGGTGTGGAAACTTAAAGACCCTGCAAATGGACAGAGACTTAGAGACAAGTTACTTGAAGCATTTAACAAAATAGAAGGGGATATAGCATCATACAACGTGGAAGACAATTGGAGATTTCTGCGGGACAACCTCTTGAAAGCCACCGACCAGATCTGTGGGTGGTGTAAGGTCCCCTCTCGACCCAGAGTAACGTGGTGGTGGAACAAGGAGGTAGACAGGGCTATTAGACAAAAGAAACAGGCTTGGAAGGACTGGAAGAACGGTGGTAGCAGGGAATTGTACCAATGTGCCAGAAGGGAGGCTAGGCGACAGGTTTATTTAGCCAGAGGGGAAGCAGATAAGAAAAGATTTGCCAATGTTCTGCGCCGTGAGGACCAAAGACTCGAGGTATTTCGTGTTGCAAAACAGTGTAGGAGAGAAAATAGTGATGTCGTAGGAGAGAAATGTGTTCGCATGGATGATGGTACGCTTGCACTAAATGAGGATGCAAAGAAAGAGGTCTGGAGATGCCACTACGATAGATTGCTTAATAAAGAGAATGAATGGGAGGAAGAGAGCCTGCCGTATGCCGACCCAATAGAGGGACCAGCTATCCGAGTTGATAGTACCAGGGTAGATAAAGCAATTAAGAGTATGAAGACCGGGAAAGCCCCCGGCCCATCAGGAATCACTGCAGAGATGCTCAAAATATCTGGCAGTGTTGGCTATAGCCTAGTCACCCGTATTACGAACCAGGTGATACACGAAGGAGTCATACCCAATGACTGGTGTAGCAGCATCATAGTCAACTGCTACAAAGGTAAAGGTGACGCTTTAGATACAAATAATTACAGAGGCATCAAGCTGTTAGATCAGGTTATGAAAGTTACAGAGAGGGTCATAGCCCAACTAATTAGGGAGCGAATCAATTTAGATGAGATGCAGTTTGGGTTCGTGCCAGGTAAAAGCACTACTGATGCCTTATTTCTAGTGAGACAGCTGCAGGAGAAATACCTAGTTAAGGATAAACCTCGGTACCGGGCTTTCGTTGACATGGAGAAAGCCTTTGACAGGGTCCCCCGATCCCTTATCTGGTGGTCAATGAGGAAACTTGGGATAGAAGAATGGTTAGTGAGAGCTGTGCGAGCCATGTACAGAGATGCTGCCAGTAAGGTGAGGGTTGGAAATGAGTACAGCAATGAATTCCGGGTAGAGGTAGGGGTCCACCAAGGTTCCGTCCTCAGCCCCCTCTTATTTATCATAGTCCTCCAGGCAATCACAGAGGAGTTCAAGACAGGTTGCCCCTGGGAGCTCCTCTATGCTGATGACCTTGCCCTAATTGCGGAGTCACTATCAGAACTAGAGGAGAAGTTTCAGGTGTGGAAGCAAGGTCTAGAATTGAAGGGCCTTAGAGTCAACCTAGCTAAAACCAAAATCCTAATAAGTAGGAAGGTAGATAAAACACAAACCCCTTCAGGTAGATGGCCCTGCTCAGTATGTAGAAAAGGAGTAGGTAGTAACTCTATAAGATGTAGCCAGTGCAAGCTATGGACACATAAGAGGTGCAGCAACATCAAAGGCAGGTTAACTAGCAAGTTAGTTTTTGTTTGTGGCAGATGTTCAGGTGAAATAAAGACTGTAAACAAACAGGAAACAACTTCTATCTCATTCCAGGGTGAAAAACTAGAGGTAGTCGATAGCTTCCGCTATCTGGGCGACCAAGTTAGTAGTTGGGGTGGGTGCGCTGAAAGTGTAGCTGCTAGAATAAGAATAGCCTGGGCAAAGTTTAGAGAGCTCTTACCCCTGCTGGCGACAAAGGGACTCTCACTCAGAGTAAAAGGCAGACTGTATGACGCATGCGTACAAACAGCCATGCTACATGGCAGTGAAACATGGCCTGTAACTGCTGAGGACATACGTAAGCTCGCAAGGAATGAAGCCAGTATGCTCCGTTGGATGTGTAATGTCAATGTGAATACCCATCAGAGTGTAAGTATCTTGAGAGAAAAGCTGAACAGTAGAAGCATCAGTTGTGGTGTGCAAGAGAGACGATTGCGCTGGTATGGACATGTGGTGAGAATGGATGAGGATAGCTGCGTGAAAAAGTGCCACACCCTAACAGTTGAGGGAACCCGTGGAAGAGGTAGGCCCAGGAAGACCTGGGCTGAGGTGGTGAGGCAAGACCTTCGTACATTGGGCCTCACCGAGGCGATGACTACTGACCAAGACTTTTGGAAATGTGCTGTGCGTGAGAAGACCCGGCAAGCCAAGTAAGATTGTTGCCAGTGCCCCTGGACTGGCTCTTGTGCGGGTGGCACATGAGATGCACCATTTTGAGCGTGGCCATTGCCAGTACCGCCTGACTGGCTCCCGTAGGATTTTCGAGCGAGATCGTTGCCAGTGCCCCTGGACTGCCTTGTGTGGGTGGCACATAAAAGACACCATTTCGAGCGTGGCCGTTTTCGTGCGGGTGACACGTAAAAGCACCCACTACACTCTCTGAGTGGTTGGCGTTAGGAAGGGCATCCAGCTGTAGAAACTCTGCCAAATTAGATTGGAGCCTGGTGTTGCCATCCGGTTTCACCAGTCCTCAGTCAAATCGTCCAACCCATGCTAGCATGGAAAGCGGACGTTAAACGATGATGATGATGATATATATACGTATATATGTGTATATATGTGCGTATATATACATGTACATATATATATATATATATATATATATATATATATATATATATATATATATATATATATATATACGTTTATACATATATATATGTATATATATATATATATATATATATATATATATATATATATATATATACCAGATGTGCCATCAAAACTCTTGATTGGGACTATATCAGGTGGAGGAGAAGAGCCATGCAAGGAACATAAAGAGAGCACAGCATAAAGACGGAAAGTCATGGTGGTGCTCCACCATGACCACAGCCACTTGGCTGAAACCCATAAATAAATATATATATATATATATATATATATATATATATATTATAATATAATATAGGATAAATTCTTTATAAGAATTTATCAAGTAGTCAGCGTGAAAAAACCTCATAATGAAAAAATAACGAAAAATTTCGTAATGAAAAGATTCATCGTTTCTCCATAGATATATTTAAATATATATAAAAAGGGCATTAACTGTGTATTAATACCTCACGCTATCGAGGCACTAAATAAGTAAAAGAAACTACCAAAAATAAGTAACATATTTACCGAAAGCGAGGGAATGCAACTTTTCAAATTTTATCTCTTAAAAACATTTAACTCAACGGTAGACCACTGGTTTCTCAATCAAATACAGAAAAAACTGTGAAGTAACCTGTATTCTTTTGTTCATCAGTACACGTATGGTTAAGATATATAAAAATAAACAAGAATCAACCTACCACGATGTAGCCATCACAGTAACGATGACTTTTGTTCACAATTATATATCTGTAAGGGTCGACCTTGTGAACTCATAAAAGGAGATATGGTGACGAATGGAAGAACAGAGGACTCCTTTTATTTAAACGTGTCACACGGTCGAACATACAAATATATATATCAATGGATGATATACATAATGTTATACGACGATAACATAGATGACCAGTAATGAAAGACCACAACCGTATTAGATGAATAACAGAGATATTTATTGTAGCGTTAAAGATGTATGTCTGTGTGAGAGTGTGAATGCGACATAATCAAAGACAGGCCGTCATGCAAAGAAAAGTGTGTATGAGTGTTTACAGCAAATAGAAAGAGAGTCAATAACACGTGAGCAATTATACGAGATCGTTAGTACACTATAGGAAAAGTTCTGTATGTGAAAGTGAGGAAAGGCTGAGTGTGGCAGAGCTTATCACTAGTTGTGTTTTGGCGTCGATGCCAGGGCCTTGATTCTTGTTATACAGATGTTCATCGCTGGCTGAGAATTTCTTGTCTGTTTAAGAACTCTTGTCTGTTTATTTACCGTGGTGAAGCTGAGTCACCTAACAGAATCGAAGAGAGAGATGTGCCGCGGAGTTTGGTTTGGTGTACATAGTAAATCGTGTTGACGCTGGTAGCGTAGAAGCTGCTTGGTAGGTGCTCGTAGAATCGTGTTGGTCATGATGATGAGGCTGGATAGTAGTAGTAGACTCTTGTTGCTGATGTGGCGACGGCGGTGGTCATCGTGGCTGGACGAAGCTGCTGAAGTGGTCGCTGGCTGCTGCTGCTGTTGTCGTGTGGTACACGGAACAGTTCTCAAAGAGAAACTGGACCGAGACAAATTATTGGGTATGAGTTAAAGCTATTTATAACAAACTATGGGCTCCAAATGCCTTCAGAATTTTACTCTATCACGTGACCTTATTAGGGGCCGTGATTGGTCAGTTTGCGTTCTGGCGGGAACGGTTCGAAGAAGTTGCCGATTCGAATAATGATCAGTCACGTGATGGACAAGGAATGGGTTCTCTACTACGCTCGCATTTATTTATATTTAAATGAGAAGATTGTATGTAATGGCGATAGTAGTTTGTATCTAATGGCGGGAGGTAGTTTCACTACATATCCCTGAAAGAGATTTGAATTTATCCAGTTGCATCTCGGTAACATGTGCTTATACAGAATGATATTCAGCACTGAATATATTCTAATTAATTATAATATAATATAGGATAAATTCTTTATAAGAATTTATCAAGTAGTCAGCGTGAAAAAACCTCATAATGAAAAAATAACGAAAAATTTCGTAATGAAAAGATTCATAATTTTATCTCTTAAAACCATTTAACTCAACGGTAGACCACTGGTTTCTCAATCAAATACAGAAAAAACTGAAGTAACCTGTATTCTTTTGTTCATCAGTACACGCATGGTTAAGATATATAAAAATAAACAAGAATCAACCTACCACGATGTAGCCATCACAGTAACGATGACTTTTGTTCACAATTATATATCCCTGAAAGAGATTTGAATTTATCCAGTTGCATCTCGGTAACATGTGCTTATACAGAATGATATTCAGCACTGAATATATTCTAATTAATTATAATATAATATAGGATAAATTCTTTATAAGAATTTATCAAGTAGTCAGCGTGAAAAAACCTCATAATGAAAAAATAACGAAAAATTTCGTAATGAAAAGATTCATCGTTTCTCCATAGATATATTTAAATATATATAAAAAGGGCATTAACTGTGTATTAATACCTCACGCTATCGAGGGACTAAATAAGTAAAAAAAACTACCAAAAATAAGTAACATATTTACCGAAAGCGAGGGAATGCAAGTTTTCAAATTTTATCTCTTAAAAACATTTAACTCAACGGTAGACCACTGGTTTCTCAATCAAATACAGAAAAAAACTGTGAAGTAACCTGTATTCTTTTGTTCATCAGTACACGTATGGTTAAGATATATAAAAATAAACAAGAATCAACCTACCACGATGTAGCCATCACAGTTACTTATTTTTGGTAGTTGTTTTACTTATTTAGTCCCTCGATAGCGTGAGGTATTAATACACAGTTAATGCCCTTTTTATATATATTTATATATATATATATATATATATATATATATATATATATATATATCTGTTAAAATATGTGACAATTATTCGGTAGCCATGATAAAACTCCGAGTTTCAGATGCCGGGGAGGAAACCCATGCCGGCAAAAAAGAATATTTATTAACCTTATAGGAATCCCAATAATAGACTTAGTTATGTTAATGTGGATTCCTGCCATCCCCCCATAGTATTTAAAAATTTTGTTAAAAACATTAGCAAAAGAATTTCTAGCCTGTCCTCCGATAGGGACATTTTTAATAGCATTGCCCCAGTATATAATAAGGCTCTAAAGGATAGTGGATTTAACGAAGAAATAACCTATACACCTGCCACCAGTCCAATAATAAAGAAAAGGAAAAATAGAAATAAGAAAACTATCTGGTTCACATCCCCTCCTCACCCAAAGTGACCTTTAATATAGGCAAATATTTCTTAGCACTGGTAGATAAACATTTTCCAGTCAACCATAGTTACAGAAAGCTCTTCAATAGACATAACTTAAAAATCAGTTTCAGCTTAATTACTAATTTAAAACATATAATCACACACAACACACAAAAACCACAAAATGAAACCAGCTGTTCATGCAGAGATAAAATCTTGTGCCCGCTAAATGGAGCTTGCATGTCCGAGACCATCATTTATGTGACCACCATGGACTCTATATCCACTAAGGACACAGTTTTGATGAAGAAATACGTGGGCCTTACAGAGGGTAATTTGAAGGCCAGATTGGTGTAGGGTTTACACCTTGAGCTTCAGGTACTGGGATAAAAGGAAAACGACCAAATTATCCAGTCATATATGGTCCTTAAAAGATAAAGGTGTCAGTTACAACATCCATTGGAAGATCTTAACCAAGTGTAAACCCTACACCAACGGCAGCGGGAAGTGCAGTCTTTGTGATATGGAAAGATAGCTCATCTGGAAAGACAGCTTAGACCCCGCCACATGTCTAAATTCAAGAACTGAACTTTTTGGATCATGTCCACATGTGGCTAAATATTTGCTACGTTTTTGGTTCCCCCGAGATTACTGATAGGACTTGCTTTCTATATGGTGACTATGTACAAGCTTTTTATCTCTCTATACTTTTTATTTAGATTTCTTATATACTTTTTATATATATTTTTTTACATATTTATAGAGATAATGTCTTATATATTTTTTACACATATTTTTTCTGAATTCTCCCTTCCACCCTGCTTTTTACCTGTGCGTCTATAGACGTGTACATAGAACCTTCTGTGTACACTTGTGGATGTGTGCAGGTACATGCGCATATAGATGTGTGTGTGTGCATGCGAGAATGTGCGCATATAGACGCGTTTTGCTCTTATATCTTTTTCACAATTTTTTACACTTTTTTCTGTATTTTGCCTTTAGCCCTGTTTTTTTTGGGGGGGGGGCATGTGTGTATATTGACATGTATATGAACCTTTTTGTGCGCGTGTGTATGGGTGCGAGCATGTATGCAGGTATGTTTATATGTTTTGGCGAATGTGTTGGTGAGCATGTGTGTGTTTCAAGTGAGGGTGGCTGAATATATACATATAGGTGCATGTACATGGGTATACGGGCGTGCATGTGTATGTATGGACATTCACACTTATGCGAATACTATGAACATTTTTACTCCCTTACCTTTACTCCCTCCCGTCACTTAGCCGTCATTCTAATAGCTCTTTTGTCTTAATAACGGTCATTTTTATAGCATTTTTTCGATGGCCCGATCACTGAAGAGATGGCAGCATGGGTTTCCGCCCCAACATCCGAAACTCGGAGTTTTATCATGGCTACCGAATAATTGTCACATATTATATTTAGATACTTTGCTCTATTTACATAATATTGAGATCTCTTTCATTCTTTTGTTGTCTTACCATTTCTATCAATATATATATATATGCCAGCAAGGAAAGCGGACGTTAAACGATGATGATGATATATCCATAAATATATATCCATATATATGTATATATATCTATATACATATATATATATATATATATATATATATATATATATACATACATGGCAGTGAAACATGGGCTGTAACTGCTGAGGACATGCGTAAGCTCGCAAGGAATGAAGCCAGTATGCTCCGTTGGATGTGTAATGTCAATGTGAATACCCGTCAGAGTGTAAGTATCTTGAGAGAAAAGCTGAACATTAGAAGCATCAGTTGTGGTGTGCAAGAGAGACGATTGCGCTGGTATGGACATGTGGTGAGAATGGATGAGGATAGCTGCGTGAAAAAGTGCCACACCCTAACAGTTGAGGGAACCCGTGGAAGAGGTAGGCCCAGGAAGACCTGGGCTGAGGTGGTGAGGCAAGACCTTCGTACATTGGGCCTCACAGAGGCGATAACTACTGACCGAGACCTTTGGAAATGTGCTGTGCATGAGAAGACCTGGCAAGCCAAGTAAGATCGTTGCCAGTGCCCCTGGACTGGCTCTTGTGTGGGTGGCACATGAGATGCACCATTTTGAGCATGGCTGTTGCCAGTACCGCTTGACTGGCCTTCGTAGGATTTTCGAGCGAGATCGTTGCCAGTGCCCCTGGACTGGCTTGTGTGGGTGGCACATAAAAGACACCATTTCGAGCATGGCCGTTGCCAGTATCGCCTGACTGGCCTTCGTGCAGGTGACACGTAAAAGCACCTACTACACTCTCTGAGTGGTTGGCGTTAGGAAGGGCATCCAGCTGTAGATTGGAGCCTGGTGTTGCCATCCGGTTTCACCAGTCCTCAGTCAAATCGTCCAACCCATGCTAGCATGGAAAGCGGACGTTAAACGATGATGATGATGATACATACACACATATACACACACACACATACACACACACACATACACACACACACATATATATATACATATACTTATAAAAAATTTAGATTCAAGGTGAATATGGTACTTAAGTTTAGGCACCAGAATTAAGTATGGTATTATCCATACAATTCCAAAATAAGGTGATTAAAATCAAAATAAGCAACAAGGATATCCAAAGTTAATGCAGGACGATCGTTTCATGTGACTCCATTTATTTAAGCAATGTGAACATTACATTAAATGTAAAATGCAGAGCAATCCTCAGCTGCACAAAGATATAGAAATTTACTGAAATTTCATTTCAACAGGATATATTTTTGTAACTACATTTCAACTCTCCAAGTGGAAAGGAAGAATACAAAAACTATTTTGACTCAGCCAGACCATACAGGCTAGTAATTAATTTTAAGCAGATTTTTAACTGTCACTGATTTTATTTATTTATTTTTTTTGTTTCATCTTATCAGACCTAGTGATTCAAAGCTTAAGAGGGCACCAGCCTTTTCCTTATAGGGAAAGGGAAAGGGGTAAACAATATACATGGATGATATGGTTATAAAGATTCTTTGGGCTTAGTGACAAACTACTATAGGTTGGGGGGTTTTCTCTACTAGCAGACCAGTTTATAATGGAGCAGAAGTTTTAACATAAGGCACTTTGGTCAAAAGTATATAAAATAAAGTTGCTATATGTGTACAGATACAGTATATGTTTATTCATAGTTTTCATTAATCAGAATAATGTATCAGTATTGTTTTGCATATGCTAAGTATTGGAAAATTTGAGATACCAATATTTGCTTAATTAATATGTGAATAAATAAAAGCTAATTAATAAATTAATAAATTAATAATGAAATAAGAAATAAAAAGAAATAGTATATAGTAATGTAACTAATCAATACATGCAGTATGCAAAAACCATTTAGTAGTATTAATTTAAAATGCTCTGGTAAAGTACATTTAGACTTATTTACACCAATATAAAGAACTGTAGATAAGATGTGTAAAAATTAAACTTATATATCTAATATTATTTAAAGGACACATTAGAGATAAAATTTATTTTATAACTAATGTAAAGAATTGATACATAGGATTTACATGGTTTATAATGATGGACTCATCAAGGTTTAAGAAACTGATAAAATGAATGGTTGGAATTAACATAGAATACAATGGTGAACTAAACAACTAATAGAGAACATGATAATTATGTACTAAGTTAATTAGACCACATTATCTTAAATAATCAGGAACTTGTGTTAACTAACATGGGCCAAGTACAAAATAATAATGGAACAAGCATTAGATTTATTTAAGTCACCCATAAAATAACAATAATAATACTACTACAAACAATGGAATAATGGAATAGCATGAATCCTTTAGGGTCAGGCATCAAATAAAATTTTAAATGGTTTGAAGACTATTAAAAACTATTAAGAAATTTCAAAACATCCTATTCTTTTAAGTTAAATAAAGTAAAGTAAGATACACACTAAAACTAACAGCAATAGCAAAAGTGATGTGAAAAAAATTTAAGTAAAACCATATACCATCCATGGATAAAGTTAAAATTTTAGTTATCACAGGAAGATTATACATTAAGGTGGGAGATCAAAAATATGCTATAAAAGTTTAATTTCAATTTAAATATATACTAATTATAGCCTAAGATAAACATGGTAGATGTTAAAATACCACACTATATAAGTTTGCTATTTTTTTAAATATTTAAAAGTGCAAGTGGAACAGTGTACACACAATACTCTAAGATCTAATCTGTTATTAATCAGGTTAGAATTGTTTCTAAGTTTTAAAATTTCATGTTTCCATGGAACATAGTTCACATCCATATCTGCTATTTCTATACGGTTGGGCTTTTCTTATAATTTCCCATTTAAGGCTAAAAACTAGTACCACTTTCCTTTAATTCCCAAATTTTATTTGATAACGACGTACAATTTGCCTTATGCTTAAGTCTAAAAGATGACAAATGGTTATATATGCGCTGTTTCAAATTAATCGTACATCCCAAGTAAATATAATTATCAGTTATAGTACTTATTGTGCATTTATATACTACGTTTCTGGTGAGACATCGGCCTAATAACGGACAACGGGACTTATTTCTACAATTGCAACTAGTAGAACTATCAACAACACCTATATTATTACTAAGATTTAAATTATTGTTGTTACAATTATTCACATTGATATTATTTCCCCTATTATTAATTCTGTTATCAGGTTTATTATGATCACTTCTATTACTATCTAACTCCATTTCCATCGTGATATCAGATAGAATCATTCCTGCAGCATCAGGCATACTAATATTTTCTATTTCCATTTTTATGAACTAGATCCATAATTTACATTATTATCATTAGAGGTGCAACTACTATTTATTTCCATTGTACTTCCAGCATCAATACCACTATATTCATTATGTTGGTTTAAGTTATGGTTGACAGGGCTAAGGACATTGCTGTTACCTTCATAATTGCTATTGTCATTGTTATTTCCACTTCCATTTCTATAATTATAAGTAATGTTAATAGTGACATTGATTAAATTATTACTGATATCCCTATAACTGTTACCACCATTCTTATTTTCAACGATTCTGGCTAATCTTATGTTCTTTCTATTTCCCTTTCCCTATAAGGAAAAGGCTGGTGCCCTCTTAAGCTTTGAATCACTAGGTCTGATAAGATGAAACAAAAAATCAAATAAAATCAGTGACAGTTAAAAATCTGCTTAAAATTAATTACTAGCCTGTATGGTCTGGCTGAGTCCAAATGGTTTTTTGTATTCTTCCTTTCCACTTGGAGAGTTGAAATGTAGTTACAAAAATATGTCCTTCTGTTGAAATGAAATTTCAGTAAATTCCTATATCTTTGTGCAACTGAGGATTGCTCTGCATTTTACATTTACTGTAATGTTCACATTGCTTAAATAAATGGAGTCACATGAAACGATCGTACTGCATTAACTTTGGATATCCTTGTTGCTTATTTTGATACATATACTTATATATATATATATATATATATATATATGTATATGTTGTGTGTGTGTGTGTATATATATATATATATATATATATATGTATGTATGTATGTATGTCCAATACCATTCCCCTGCTAGAGATCACGGCACTCCCACATCCCTAAGCCTGCGACTTACATTGGCACCAGACATCTTGCTCCGGCTTGTCTCTGGATATTGTCAATAAAGTGGAGAAGGTCTATGAGGTGTTGTGCAATCCTCATTGGACCTAAAACTCAGCACAGGCATTGCTGACCTTTGCTCAACATGTGCGTTTTTTTTGTTTTTTTTTTCCTCCATATATTTATCTTATTTTTAGTATATATTTTTATTTTTATATATATATATATATATATATATTTTATTCGGAAGTCCTGCGGCAATGGGAAGGTGGTGAAGCATGCAGACTTGACGGGTTGGAAGCATGTAGTCAGCAACCTGCACGTAGGCGGCCCATGCTAGATATAAAGTCGTCTCCTTGTCGCCCAAGACAGCGGTAGGATTCGGTTGCTGCATGGGTGTCTGAGAAGCTCCATTTGGAGAGAGCACTGCTCACCTGGAGACTGAGGAGGTTCTAGAAAAGGTGAACCAAAAATTGCCTGTCTTTCCATATTTGGTCAATTTAGCGCGACTGATGGATGTCCATCCTGCGCTCAAAAAACAAAGAGTCTTTCATTTATAAAATCTGGACGGAACTTAAACATTTCATGTTGGAATGTGCGCACTCTGTTGGACAACAAGAGTGATTGTAGGCCTGAAAGACGCACTGCACTTGTTGCCAGCAATGGGTGTGCTTTTTGACTCATATCAGTCCATTATAAAATTGATATAGCTGCACTCTCAGAGACTCGTATAGGTGATGGTCAGCTTGAGGAAGTAGGCGGTGGATACACCTTTTTTTGGAAAGGAAGACAGAAGGAGGGGCGCAGAGAGGCTGGTGTTAGTTTTGCAGTTCGATCTGATATCCTTAAGAAGTTGGAAGAGCTCACTGTTCCTATAAATGAACGTATAATGATGCTATGGTTGCACTTGAAAGGTAAGCTGTTTGCTACTCTAATAAGTGCCTACTTTGACTAGTTGTGATGAAGATAAAACAATCTTTTATACCCAGCTGAGAGCCATACTTAGAAAAATCCCTAATTCTGATAAAGTCATTCTACTGGGGGATTTTAATGCCAGAGTTGGAACAGACTGGCAAACATGGAACTCTCTAGGACGTTTTGGAGTAGGGAAAATGAGTAGCAATGGTTTCATGCTACTGGAGTCACACGAGTTAGAAATTATAGCCATAAGTGGGACCAGACTCCATAATCCACGGGCCCTAAAGTCCATGTTCAGCGGACAGTTTAACATTTATTTTCCTCCCTGTCTGTCAAAAATGGGCGGTAGTGGCACAGTGGTGCTTTTTCGTAAGAGTCGAAGTAAAGACAACATTCGTAGACCTGGAGGGTAGACTGGTTTTCCTAGATGTCAATGCCAGCAATGGGTGTGCTTTTTGACTCATATCAGTCCACACACTGCCTTTAACAACTCAGATGGATTTCTTTCGACATCTCGAAGTATTCATACGAACATCTTGTCCTTTACTTTTAGTGGGGGATTGGAATGCTACCTTGGACATGCATCTAGACTACGTGGGGAGAGATAGGAATAGACGGGGATTCAAATGCCTTAGAGACCTGCTCAGATGCTTCCAACTGTCTGACAGGTACCGACTCAGCCACCTGAATGCGCCAATGTGGACATGGAACAACCGCATTGGATCTTCAAGATCGTATCTAGATAGAATACTGTGTAGGACAGTAGATAGAGATAACGTAGGGTGTTCACAATTCCACACAGTCAGCTACATGGATCACAAACTTGTGACATGAAAGCTAGACTTAGATAAGGCACATAGGCAAGCTCCCGGTTACTGGAAACTGAATGCGTCTTTCCCGTCGAGACAGGTTTTCAGAGACCAGATTAGCACGCTAGTGAAGAGGGCTTTGATGGGAGCCATCATCAACAACAAATGGTGGTTTGCCCTCAAGAGAGCAATAAAAGCTGAAGTGATTAGGTATAGCAAAGCGCTAGTGATAGACAGGAACAGAATAGAGGGTGACCTAGTTACGAAGCTAGGAGAGGCGATTAGAAGTTACATCCCATCCGATGTATTGGCGGCAAGTTTGGCCCTTGACCAACTCTTCAACGCCAAACATGAAGGATGTGTTGTCAGGGCTAGGATGCATGCTCTAAGGAATGAAGGTTTTGGAACCATGTGAGAGGCCCAGGTGACAAAGGCACAACAGGGCAACAAAGCCAACATAGTGGCAGTGAGGTTGGCCCTCGACCAACACTTCAATGCCAAACACGAAGGATGCATTGTCAGAGCTAGGATGTATGCTCTTAGGGACGAAGGAGTTGGAGAGGCCTGAGTGGCGGAGGTGCAACAAGGCAACAGAGCCACCATTAGGTCCCTGACAGATGAACAAGGGCACAAATTACTCTAGTTTAGTCCCACTGCATGGCACCGACTGTTCAGGACAACTGGTGGGTCAGTGTGCTGTATGTGTTATGTGTTATGTGTATGATTTTGATGTGTTGTGGCATGGGTGATTGTGCGTGGGTGATTTTTTTTTTCGTGTCATTTTCTGTCATCTTGGTGTTTGACCTCATGTATTCCATTAGGTCTGGATTGTGTTTATAGCTGTCAAACTTGTTGGGGGGGGGGTGTTTGTGTTGATGTTTTTGTTTTCTGTGGATGTGTTGGTTTTGGGGCTGGTAAACCTCCCCGCTTTGTTTGTTTGTTTTTCTATCCTTTTTCTCCCCCTCCCCCGTGGCCACTTGCCAATCCTCTGTGTTGTCTTCATCTGAGGACATGTCAAAGGAATCAGAGTGTGGGAGGGGAAGGGTATTGGGGTCTATTTCTGTGTGTGTTGATTTTGCTGTTGGTGCTGTTTGATGACAGTTTGGATGTGGTGTTTGGGCTTTTGGGGGTGGGGTGTGAATCTTTTTCGTTTTCTCTTCTTCTTGTGGGGTTGTTGGTGGTGATGGTGCAGTATGAAACCAAAAAGGAAAACTTCAATTATCACTAATTGTGAATGAGGGTGCTGAGTAGCACCTATATTGCTAGAAATAAGAGTTAAAACCCTTAGAACTGCAAGGAAGCACATTTTCATATACTGACAGAGGAGATAACCATCTCATAAGCAAAGTTAAATCACTGTACTAGACTAGTTTTGCTTGTAAAATGGCAGGCTTGTCAGCAGTGACTACTCCATCACCAAATGGTTTGGCTAAATCCAAACTGTCAGTACATATATTTTTACCATATATGTTTATGGCTGAGTTAGAGAAAAGCTAATGTGAAAATTACAGAATTACATAGGCAGTTATATGCAATATAAAACCAAGGATTTTAACTCTTATAGGTCCTACCCAGCACCCTCAGTCACATTTAGTGATGATGGAATTTTTCCATTTTCGTATATATATATATATATATATATATATATAGTATATAGTTGTATGAGTAGCTGTGTGGTAAGAAGTTTATTGTTCAGTTCTACTGCATGACATCTATTATAGCCTCATGCCAACCAGTCTTGTGAGTAGATTTGGTAGCTGCAAAAGAAGGTTTGTAAAAGATAGTCCTCAAATATTATTTAATTAAAGCTGCAAAATTCATCTGGTTGAGAAATGGATTGGTCTGGTTATGGAGAAGAAGCAACGAGCAAATTTCATATCTGTACATTTTCTGATTTTCATTCAAATCATGTAGTACCCATTTATTGAGATTTTTTGATTTTCCAATCGTGTGCAAACTTTTCTGGCTAACTTGAAGTTTTTTTTTTCAGTTCTCAAATGGTTTTACATGGATCTTTCTCAATGATGGTCTTTAATTGACCATCATTAATGACAGATAGGTGTCTACTATGCTCACTGCAAAATTGTTTAAACCATTTTCGAGCTTACCACTCACTGGTCATTTCCTCACCAAATGTTTTGTTGATATCGCGAGCAGTTTCAGCTGCTTTACATCCTTTTTTTAAGTTGAATAGCAAAATTGCTAGAATATCACACTTTGACAATTCCATTTCAGATGATTGTAACAATGGTGAAAAAAATATCAATGTTAACTTATTGATGCATTTGGGCAAGTCTATGTCTGTATTATCAGAAAATTGCAAAAAATGTTTAAAAAAATTCAAAACTGCAAAAATCTGGCACAAATTCTTCATGGTTCAAAGAGTTGCTTACTTTTTACTCAACCTAATAGTAATTAGTGTCAGTGCATATATTTATATGTATATTTTTATGTAATCATTAGTAAGTTTTCATATCTGTATATTTACATATATATTTGTATATAAGAATATGCATTTATATTTATACACACAAGCATATATATACATACATACACACACATATATATATATACATATGTATACATAGGTGTGTGTGTTTTCAATGTGCATGTGTATGAATATGCATTGATTAAAGTGTGGAGTCACTCTTTATTTACCATTACTTATAAGTTTGTTCTAACCCAGATTGTTAGCAAGAACTACAATCATATACAATTAATATTCATTTTTATATGAAGCATTTTTGATTGGGCAGTATTTTGTCTTAGATGGTGAAAAAAATTTATCTTTAGAAATTTTATGTTATAAGGTTTTCTTTAATAATCAAATAATATTGTTAACACAAATTAAAAAAGGAAAAAAAGTTGAAGCAAAATATAAACAAGTTTTCATAACAATACCTTCTGTATTCATGTTTTGAACATTTTTCAGTTGTCAAATAATCAGAGATATCAGTGTTATTGTTCATGTTATGAAGAAAACAAAATGTCAGGAACTAGTTTAATAATGTACCCATAGCATGCATTTTAACTAAGTGGAACTATAAAATTTCAAAGACAAACTATTTACTTGTTTACAAATTTATACCTCAAAGGAGTTAATGACACTTATCAAAGAAGGATATTTGCTATCTTTTTTGCTGTTAGAATTGAAGATGGCAGTGAAAATTGCAATAGTTACCAGTCACCACACAGGAAAAGTAAAACATTTGATATTCATTATATATATATAAATGGGGAAGACCAGTTTATGGGATTACCTTAGGTTTCCCGTCCATAAAGGCTTTAGCTTTATGGTGTCTCGTCAGATCCCAAAAACTTGTTAGCCCATGACCTCTTAAAAATATTTTTAGGAGGTAATGAGCCAACAGATTTTTGGGATCTGATGATATGCCATAAAGCTAAGCCCTTTATGGACGGGAAACCTAAGGCAATCCCATAAACCGGCCTTCCCCATTTTTAATATATACTGCCCTAGAGTGTGCTTCTTCTTTCATATTTATGTTTTTTACAAATGATACACACACACACACACATAATTACTTTCCTTCCCTACCTTATAATGTCTTTACTTGCCTGCCATCATTTACCTTCAAATTTTCAGTTTGTTCTTTAGACTATTTCATCAAACTTCTAGTACTAATAAGACAAACATTCCTTTCATTGTAATTTTTACAACATATGTAAGCACCCACTTCTTTTAATGAGGCATTCCTATTGTTTTCCTATAAAGGTGCAGGTGTGGCTGTTGTGGTAAGAAGCTTGCTTCCCAACCACATGGTTCTAGTTTAGTCCCACTGCATGGCACCTTGGGCAAGTGTCTTCTACTATAGCCTCAAGCCAACCAAAGCCTTGTGAATGGATTTGGTAGATAGAAACTGAAAGAAGCATGTCGTATGTGTGTGTGTGTGTGTGCACGTTTGTGTGTCTGTGTTGGTCCCCCAACCATCGCTTGACAACTGATGTCGGTGTTTACATCCCCATAACTTAGTGGTTCAACAAAAGAGTACGATAGAATAAGTACTAGGTTTACAAACAATAAGTCCTGGGGTTGATTTGTTTGACTAAAGGTGGTGCTCCAGCATGGCTGTAGTCAAAAGACTGAAACAAGTAAAAGAATAAAACTTGAGAAGTGAAACTTTCTTCAATAGTTGAATAAACTGTCAGGTGAAACTTAAATTTCCAGTCAGTACAAATATTGCTCTGTGTGTGTGCACATGACTTTTCACCCAGGTTTCTATGGCTTGGATAATTCTAAAAACATGGATGTTTGCATTATATTTCAAATCTGAAAGTAAACTATTTCTTTGAACATGATTCTTAATTATGAAAGAAGTCTACATATTTGAAAAAAAAACTGCAGTTGAAGTTAGAACAGTATTCTTTGTCTAAAGAACTAAAGCAATATCTATAATGAATTTTAATTTTTGAGCTATAATACACACACACACACACACACATAGATACATAAGAATAGGGTGGACGAAGTTCAGTGAGTTATTACTTCTGTTAGTGACAAATGGCCTCTCCCTCAGAGTGAAAAGCAAATTGTATGATGTTTGTGTACAAACAGCTATGTTACATGGCAGTGAGACATGGGCTATGACTACAGAGGATATTTGAAGGCTTTGATATTTGAAAGAAACGAAGCCAGTATTATCTTCTGGATGGGTAATGTCAGTGTGCATATATAACAGAGTGTGATTTGAGAGAAAAATTGGGTGTGCAAAGCATCAGATGTAGTGTGTAAGAAAGACCAAAGGCATCCAGCTGTAGAAACCATGCCAAAACAGACATAGAGCTTTGGCAGCTCTTCAGCTGGCCAGCTCCTGTCAAACCATTCAACCCATACCAGCATGGAAAATGAACAATAACTGATGATGATGATGATGACAACATAAGATGCAAATATATGGTTGATATCAACAAAAGTTTATTTTTCAAACAGCTCAAAGGAAATAATGGAATGAAAGTCAGTTTTATTAATTTTCATAAAAGCAATAACTGTTAGAATGAATGACGGTAATGAAAAATACAACATCAAAAACATATGTGATATAAAAAGATTAAAAAATAAATCGTCTCCAGTAAAAATTAATCTTGTGTTGAAAGATTACATTTAGATTTAAAAATACAATATATTTTGAAATTAAAAAAATATCTCTAAAGATGAAAATACAAATTTGAATTATTGAATTTTGGAAAACTATCATTCTTTAATTGTTTTATTAAAGAGCTACTATGTTAAAGTATGCCCTTAAAAATTGTTGTTTATACTTTTGATTGCCAGATACTTTATAGACCTGGACATTAATGAGATGTTACCATGACATAATGGGATACAGATAAATGAGATAGTCTACTATTGATTTTGCCATCTCTTGTCAATATACATACCCCACATCAAACAGGCTTCCAAACAATATCTATTTACCAAATATCATCCATAGACATTGTTTGACAAGAGTTTATGGTAAATGCTTTCTCAAAGTGTCACACAGTGGGAGTGAACCTGGAACTTTATAACCATACAGCTACACTTTCTGTTACAATGATTCTCATGACAAAAGTGTTAAGTTAATCATATTATAATTCAACCAAATACTGATATCACATTATATTCTCATCTTGGACGTATTGTTGACATATTTTGATCAGCATTCTCTCTAAGCATCTTTAAGAGATATTTCTGAACTAGGCTTTGGATTGGGCTTGGCATATTTATTCTACCAACTCACCACGAGCCTGCTGCGCCAAATGACAATAGTGTTGCATTTTAATATTTTAAACATGAGATTTAATTCTCCTTTTTTTTTTTTTATGTCAGGTCCATGTTGATTGAACATATCAACAACACATCCAAGATGGGCATATAGACCCAAAAATGCTATAAACTCACCATAAATTTATTTCATAAAAATATATATGAACAAAATAATGATATACAAGAAAACAATATGAAAAACTTGGTAAATCTTAAAGATAGTGAGCTCTATATCTGATAGATAATTTCAAAGGAATAAATGGTGATTTCTTACGATAGCTGAAACTACAAATTTGTATGGTTAAATCAAACACAATGTGTATTTTATTTACTTGGACGTACAGAAGAAAAAAATAATCAACTTAAGCAAGATTTGAACCTATTTTGTAGAGGGATGGAACAAAATAGAAAGCTTAAAAGTATTTTACTATCTTGGCTACTCTCCTACTTTGAAGGAGAATAATATTATTTTCAAATTTTGGCACAAGGCCAGCAATTTAAAGAGAGAGGATAAGTCAATTACATTGACCTCAGTACTCAACTGGTACTTAATTTACCAACACCTAAAGGATGAAAGGCAAAATCAACCTTGGCAGAATTTAAACTCAGAACATAATGACAGATGAAATGCCATTTAAGCATTTTACCCAGCATGCTAATAATTCTGCCAGTTCACCACCTTCTTGAAGGAGAATAATATTAAAACATAATGATGTGTCACATTTGTTTCCAGTAAGTAAAATATAATTAAGAAACAATTTCAATTGAATATATAAACATCTTACATATCTATTTCATCAGGAGAATGTGTCCATTAATAGTAAAAATGAATAGGGAAAGTTTAATAATCTAAACATATAAAATTCAGATATAATTTGAAAATATCATCATTTCCAAATAACTTTCACTCCAGTTTCAAAGACCCGTGGGAATTATATGAAATCATTGATAGGTAATTTTATTATTAGATTAAAAAAAAGATAATAATAATAATAATGATTCTTTCTACACAAGGCCTGAAATTTGCGGGGAGGGGACTAGTTGATGACATTGACCCTAGTGTTTCAGTGGTACTTAATTTATGGACCCTGAAAGGATGAAAGGCAAAGTCAACCTTGGCGGAATTAGAATTCAGAACATAGCAACAGGTGAACTACCGCAAAGCATTTTGTCCAGTGTACTAACAATTTTGCCAGCTCGCCACCTTAAATAATAGTAATAATAATAATTTCAAATTTTGGCATAAAGCCAGCAAGTCCAGGGAATAGAGTAAGTCGATTACATCAACCTGTGGCTAACTGATACTTATTTTATTGAGCCTGAAAAGATGAAAGGCAAAGTTGATTTTGGTGGAATTAATAATAATAATGATAACAATAATAAAGATAACAACCCAAACAATAATAATAATGGTTTCAAATTTTGACACAAGGCCAGTAATTTTGGGGGAGAGGACTAGTTGATTACATTGACCTAGTGCTCAAATGACCCTGAAAGAATGAAAGGCAATGTCAACCCCAGTGGCATTTGAATTCAGAATGTAAGGTTGGAAGAAATGCAGCTAAGCATTCTTTTCTAGTGTGGTAATGACTCTGCCAGCTCACCGCCTCATTAATAATAATAATAATAATAATAATAATAATAATTTCTTAATTTTACATGGCACCTTGAAACTAAAAGGAGGGGAATATAGAGGTGATGTTATGGTAGGTCCTTTCCCAAAATTTTAGCACCAAAAAAGTGAAATTGCTTCAAGCAAGAATCAGCATCAGACTACAGTTACAATTGTTTTTTTTTTTATTACAAGAAATTGAATATGTTTTAGAGTAAGAAACTAGAAAGATGTGATATATTTTTATCAAAGATAACTTCAATACTTCAATGAACATATTCTCATTAAAAAATTACCAATATATTATAGTATCCAGTTCATACACAATAATCTTTCTATCTTCTTTCACTTGTTTCAGTCATTAGACCGTGGTCATGCTGGGGCACTACCTTGATGAATTTTAGGGCTTTGTGCTATAAAGTATGTGTAAATAGGATTTTGTATTCTTTATTTTGTTCCCAAAGTGTTAAGAAATTAAAAATGATGGTTTCTACTGTGAATGAAGACCAAATTTCCAAGGCATATCATCACATTATGGTATCTGTTATATTAGAAATCAGTTTTTTCTCTTTTTAAACTTATTTTTAAAGATCAAAATATAAAATCCATAAATATAAGAGTTTTATAAGTAATGTTTAAAGTAAAATGATTGCAATTTATCTGTCATATTCCTAATAATTAAGCAATTTGATACAGGTTGGTTATCTAATTTTATGGTGAATTAGGATATGAATCAGGAATACTATGGAAATATGATTTGATTAACTATGCAGTATAAGTATATTAACAAGATACCTACTGTTTTTTTATTCTTTCTTTTTAATTGCTTTCTTATGGTTTAAAATACATGTATATAAAAGTATAATTAATGCAATTAGTAAAAGTTGCACAAGTACAATACTAATGCTATAGTGGAAATAGTTATAGAACCATTGCTTTGTAATGGTATTTTTTCGAGTAGCCATGTCAATCTGAATTCCTCTCATCTGATAAAATGTGCTAATTATTCCAAAAATATGAAAAAGCTGATGACTATGTAAAACAATATCAAAATATCCAGGTTTAAAACGCTCTGGGAAATGTGAAACATACATTAATACTGCCATAAAACAGTACAAAAATTGCTTTGTGTGATAGAATTTGGAATAAAAACGTTCTTCAAGTGGAGTAAATAAAATAAAAATAGGTATATTGTCAAAAAAATAAGGCCATGAAAATACTCCAATCCGAAAAATTTGTTCATACTTCCCACTAAATCGCGATTGGCAAGAGAAAAGAGTTGACAGCAAAGCACTAAAAAATGCAATAGGTAGGTACCATTTTCCAAACCAAGTGTACTCAAGTACTTCAGGAAATGCATAAGCACGATAAGCGATGGAACTTCCAAAGCTATAAAGACTTACAGCACCATAATCTATAAAAAAACAGATGTGCCGAGCATTATTAGATAAAGAAAGAAACATATGAGCCATTGAACTAGCAAAAGGAAAGAGAATACATGTCACAAGGTAAGCAATCAGAGGAGAGTTATAACTACTTTGTAGAAAATCTTTGCTGTATGTTTGACAAATTGTGTACAGAAAATATAAAGCTGGCAAGAAATGAGTCCAAAAATTAAAAGTTTCATTAGTTGCAGTGAATATACTGCAAACACACTGAAATATAGTGCACTCTGGGTAACGATATCCAGTGAGAATAAAATTTTCACGAAATTCTGTAGGAATTTGTTCAACAGAACACAAGGGTCCAAGAATCCTTTGAAAGACCATCATTTCTAAGTTTCTATGTCTGATCTGAAGTTAGAATAAAAAATAGAACATTTAATTACTACTGAGAGACCTTATTTTAAAATTAATTTTCTGTAAAAGAAAACAAAAAAGGCAAATTGTCAATTGGCAAAAAAGCAAAACAGAAATTTATTTTAATTTGGTGAAAAAAGTAAGGTTAAATCTCTCAAGAAAATAAAGTAAATGAAAAAAAGACTACCAAAATAGTCATTTCAATATCTATCAAGTCATTTCAATGCCTATCAATCAGTTTATAATATTTACTAGAAGTGGGAAAGCATTTAATACTCAAATAAATATTATAGACTTGTTTGTGAAACACCTGTGTTCTGAAGAAGGGGTTAAACCACAGATTATTCCATTTATGTAATCTACTTAGATTTAGTTTTTTTTTTGTTATCAGTCATAACATCCAATTTCAAATTAGCAGTTTTGTTAATATTAAATGAGGTAAGGCAATTCTAATTGTTGTTAAACATAACGCTCTTAATTATATTCCTCTTATTAGTTACAGGCTGTTCTTTTGAATCACAATGGTTCAGATATTTGCTAGAGAAAGGTACCAAGGGTATTTTGATGTTTAATATCCTTAACCTAAGAGATTCTATTAGTATCATTAGGCACTACAGTTCCCACAGTTTATGGCAGTGTATATTCAATTCAGATACATGTGACATTGAAGTCTATATCATTATTGTTAAATTGATTTACTTCGTTATCATAATCATGATCTACGGTATTAACATGTTTGTATGTAGTGGGATATAGCTACCCAACCTTAGGTGGAAAATATTTATACTATTGAGAATATACATGATTTTATCCATATTCACTGCTTTATTGTAATACATGACACTCTAAGAAAAAATATCCTTATTGGCAGAGAATTTAGAAATTTTAGGTGAAATACCCCTCACTATAAATTTGATTACTATTTGAGTATGATTTGAATAGTTATTAATATTGTAAATTCTCATTAGTTTTGTGGTGTAGTCAATTGAACCCCAAATTTAATTTCAATGACGTATAGAGAAAACTTGCTATCCTATGGTTATTACCAACTGTAATAGACAGTCGTAAGTTTATTATGAAATTTAATAATTCTTCTAGCTGCTAAATTAGTATCAAGAGTAACTGAGAACTTTTCATGGCATAAATAAGGCTGTGTTTGAAGAAAGTCCCCTGCACTTTCAGTTTGTAGGAAACATTTTCTTCTATTGAAGTACTGTCTCCCTCCTTGCAACCTGCTAGTACTTACATGGGTGAGTATTCATATGCTACATTATATATATATGTGTGCATGTGTGTCTCTCTCTCTCTCTCTCTCTCTCTCTCTCTCTCTATATATATATATATATATATATAAGTACAAAGTACATAAGGAATTAGAGAATGAACAAAAGTTTAATCTTACAGCTGTTTTGGCCTAGCTTTGGCATGCCCCATTCTATCCGAATAGTTCCTGCTGGAGTGATTATCGGATGAAATGCTGAAATGGGGGTACATGCACGATTCGCTAGTACTCTTCAGAGATTCACAAAGAATTTCATACAAATATAGAGTAAGAGGTAAAAACAAAGGTGAAATAGAAACAAAAACAAAAATAAAAATAAAGATAAAAATGAAAATAAAAATAAGGGTACAGCAAGAAAAAAATAATAATAAAAATAAATAAATGAAAAATAAAAGTATAACATAGAAAATATAAAAATATATAAAAACATAAAAATATAAGGCACATAAAAAGCCTACAAACAGTACATGAGGTCATACAAATAGCTATAGACACTCCAATACATATATATGAGTCCATGTGCATAACCATACTCAGATATCCCCTCACTCACATGTATACATATACAAGTATGTATACACAGGCATTCTACTACGTACGCGGTTCCTGGCATCAACGCTATCTACCGTGTTTTGAAAGTTGAAAACTCCCCCCTTTTACCCGCTCCCATGCTGGAGCACCGCCTTTAGTCGAGTAAATCGACCCCGGGACTTATTCTTTGGAAGCCTAGTCTTTATTCTATCGGTCTCTTTTTGCCGAACCGCTAAGTGACGGGGACATAAACACACCAGCATCGGTTGTTAAGCAATGCTAGGAGGACAAACACAGACACACAAACACACACACACACACAAACACACACACACACACATATATATATATATATATATATATATATACATATATACAACGGGCTTCTTTCAGTTTCCGTCTACCAAATCCACTCACAAGGCTTTGGTTGGCCCGAGGCTATAGTAGAAGACACTTGCCCAAGGTGCCATGCAGTGGGACTGAACCCGGAACCATGTGGTTGGTAAGCAAGCTACTTACCACACAGCCACTCCTGCGCCTATATATATATATATATATATACATATATATATATATATATATATATATATATATATATATATATATATATATATATATATATATATATATATATATATATATATATATATATATATATATATATATATATATATATATATATATTTCCACATATAAGGCAACCTTTAAATCCTAAAATTTACCCTAAAAATTTGGGGTTGTCTTATACAACCATTCTAAATATCAAACTTTGAATTTTAAGTGATTTTATAAATAGGCTAACCTCAACCTCGGTGCGATAAACATAGACATACATGAACAGATTAACAAAATAAGAAAAAATTATAATATAGGTAATAAAAACATTTTTACTTTATATATATTTGGCATATCTTCATAATAAATAGCCTGTTCGAGATATAATTCTATTTAATTGAAATCAACTTTTATCTATGCAAGCTTGGCAGAGAAAATGTAAACATCGAGTCATCATTGCACTTACAGTAACCTTTATCTTTTGCTAACCTTCCAAAAATTTTAATGGTAATGTACAACTGTAATAATAACATTTAGAATAACATATTTATATTTTTCATAAAATATCTATTATCATTTGGTGGTAAATAACACAATTTGGATTACACACAACCTATATTTTGCAATAAAATTATTTTACAGTGTAGTTGCAATTGAAACATAAGACATTATAATTTTTTAAAAATTTCTTATCAAGTTAAATAATATTAATAAAACATCAAACCTGCCACATGTATTTATCTAAAAACCCATCAAATTCCTCACAATCATCAATACATGTTTATAAAAGTTTCTCATACATATTACAAGATTCATCACATATGCCATCATCATAAGGATTCCAGTCTGGTTCTGCTGAATCGATTTTGACTTCGTTGTCACTATTGTACAGAATATCATCTTCGGTACCATCCATGGCATTAGAGATACCGTATTTTTAAAAGTAATTTTACCACATTTTCTACTTTAACTTTGTCACATGCCTTTATAACAAAATCACAGAGAACATCAACTGAGACAGCACACATAACTCCACCATTTGTAAAAGATTTTTCTCCACTCATCATTCAGTCATTCCATTGCTCTCTCACATTATCTTTAAATGGTTTGTTTAAACTGACATCAAGTGGCTGCTGTATAGAAGTCAAACTACCAGGAATAACAGCATATCAGTATTGGTTTTGGATAACTGGGTTTTAGTATTTGCTGTTACGTGGCTACAAAGCATATCTTAAACCAATAAACTGCGTACGTTTCATATGCCACTGCCACCTGTTCCAAATATTCTCAATCCATAATTTCACACCAGTCTCGCCCATCCATCCTTTCTTGTGAAAATGAACAAAAACGCCAGGAGGAAAATCTATTTTGGGCTTTGTTTTACATTTAAAAATAACCATGGGTTTTAATTTTGTACTCTCGGCCATGCATGATAATACCACCATAATCCTCATTTTCTCATATCCTGTGATTTTAACATGTACTGTTTTTACTCCCTTCAAATCTACCATTTTGTTACCCAGCATATCAAAGTTTAATGAAGTTTCATCCATATTTCCAATATAAAACAATGGAAACTGATGCCTTTTTCTCAGTTTGAAGATGAACTGGTGAAAAATGGTTACTTTGTGATCAAGATCTCTTGGAAGTTTATGGGTGATTTTTGTTTTCTCCCTTATTACCAGATATTTTCTGTTCATAAAACAATTGCACCAGCCTACTGTTGCTTTAAAATTTTTACTTTCTTCTTTATATGATTTAGGGCATAAGATATTTTTCTATTTTACAATGTAGCCAACTTGTCTCTGTTGGAGTACCCATTTTCCAACTTCAGCCAATGAATGCTTCTTCTCATAACACATTTTTATTTTTGCATCTGTTAATTTTTCCTCATTCTTTCTCAACTCTTGTACCATCTTCTCAGTAACACTGAATGTTCTAGCACCAGCACAATTGTTCGAACTTTGGCTACTGCTATAACTTTCAATTTTCTTCTTTTTGCTGGTGGTTGCATATTGGTATGGGTATAAAATAATTATAAATTTCACTTGACTAGACAGTTTGTGATTTTATATGAAGTATAGGTAAATGGTTACTTATACACCAAGCTGACTGTCACTGTTTAGAACATTTCAGTCACATGAACCACTATTATTGTATTGTTGTTAGCAGATGTTATGATAGTGATAAAGTTTTGATAAAGAAGAAGAAGCAGGCTCCCTTTTAGGCAACGTGTGTATGAAAAGACATGATATAGAAACAGATTTGTTATTTCATTTATTTAATTTCTAAGGATATAGTAAGTAAAAAAAGAAAAAAAATTGCTACAACATCATCTTTACATGACCAATATTTCTAAAGATACCTGTTCTTGCAAAAGCTAGCCTGTAGACAAATAGTTTTGTAATTTATCAGTCATCTTATACTACAGATATGAAATAAATTCATGAAATTTTTTACAAACTTTGACCTCGTTTTATCTAAAGGTTGTGGAATTATACGGTATATATATATATATATATATATATATATATATATATATACAAAATGGCTGATAGTTAGCAAGGTGAGACACACATAAGAAAGAAGGAAACAAAGAACCACTGATGAGGTCACAGAAGTGTGACGAAAGAACTCTGGCCGAAATAAGATTAAGATTAATGTAATATAAAGCTGAAGCAAATTAACACCAAATATACAGTGTGTGTGTTTTTATTGGCTAAACTGGCAATATGACCATCCCCAAGTACAACAATATATATATATATATATATATATATATATATATAATCCAAGGATGGAATATATACATTATTGAGCTCTGAGTGAAGTTTATTCTGGAACATCAGTTTAGTTTTGGAATTTCGAAGAAATGTAACTCCAAGACAAGGTTTTGTTTGCTTTCTTTCAGTTGCATAAGAAATAAGACTGATTTATCTAGCACTCTGCAACTCTTATGACTCTGAGAAAGACATAACGAATATCACAAAGACAAACAATGACACAGTCCAGGAGATGCCAATTTCCTCACTGCAGTTACTCCCAAGTGTCTTTTGCTTGGCCTGACAAGTTGATGTTTTACACAAAAGGAGAGGAACTGGAGCCCATTTGAATACATGTAGTCTACATTGTGCTTCCAAATTAAATGGTTAAAGACAGTTGAATGTAACTTGTTGAGGTCATAGGAGAATTCATGAAATTTCAAATTGGAAGTGTGAATCTTGAAGCATACAAAATGTTAGGAAATAACAGCATATAAATATTAGGTTGTAAAACCCTTTTTGAATAGTAAATTCAAAGACTGCCCAAAGGACTTAAACCTGTATTTCCTGTAGACATGACAAGCATTCTACCGTTGGAGAAAAAAATCTTTTGAATTTGTTTATCCATTTTAGAAACTTTATTCTTTCCAATGAGAAATGTATGTTGTTGATTCATAAGAACTTACAAGCTTTTAAGTTAACATGAAGGAACTCTTTTCTGAAACAGTGGATCTTGAAGCACACAAAGCACATAAATATTTATTTAAACATTTGAATAAAGCAATGCATTTTTAGGAATTTTCTGCTCAATCATTACAGGAGTGAGCCAATGTTACTTAAAAGATTTTCAACAGTATGTTGTAAGTTAATAGTTTAGTTTCTGGAATAAGTAAATTTACAGATGTTAATAAAAATACTTACAAGTTTTTTTAGGGTAAGTTTAATATGATCTGTTATTCTTGCAGCAATGACAATCCTTGCAGCCATATTTAGTACTTTCTTCCAAAAAAATTAGTTTGGGCTATATATAAACTCTTAAAAACTCTAAAAAAGAAACAAAAAATGTGTAAGTAGTTTTGAATCAAAATATATACATTTTAAATTGCAGGTGTAATCTATCACATTTTCTGCACAGTACGTTATAAATAAAATGGTAAACCATTAAAACAAAAATTACATGGAAATAATGAATGTTACTTTAAAAAAAATTAGAGTAAAAGTATCACAGAGACATGTATTCTACTACAATGCTGTACTTCATTTGAAATTGCTAGTAGAAAGCTTTCTAAGAGCAACTAAATAAAAACAAAATCAGCTCTTGTTTTTTTAATTCTGAATCACTATTAGTTATTATAGTTTCATTTGAACTACACCCAGCAATAAGAGAAAACATATAGTTATCAGAAAATATCCACTAATTTTAGCAAGCAATTCATAGATTTCAATTCATCTCTTCTCTAAAAACTATTGTGCAACTGACACATCAGATGCATTGGTTTCTACTTAATTTACTAAAGATATCTGTCTCTACAAAGAGAAACATATATTAATTTAAACTAACAATCATTGTTCTTTTCAATAAATATTTCAAATTATCAACTCTTTTTAATGGTTTATCAACTGTTGTCACAGAACACTGAAATCCTTTAAATATTGATCTTTTTATGCTTGTGTTGAGCATACAATATTGAGTCTTTATTAAATTTTTTTCCTAAACTTTTTATTATTGATTTGATTTGCAGAAAGGGCCAGTAATCATGCCCTTTGCAAAGACCAGAAGCTACTGCAGTCGTGCTTTGTGATGTGAAAATCAGAGGCAGAGAGTTTCTTGTAAGAAAGGATGGTTAGAGAGTATTCTACAAAAATATCAAGTTGTTGAAAGTGTATACGGAATGATAATGGCACAATCTCACACTGAAAAGTAAAAGGCAAGTAAGGCTGTTGAATGTAGACAATGCATAGGATAGAGAGCATCTACCTAAAGGAAGCCCAACAGAGACACAAGCCATGCAAGTGGACAGCAGTATGGTAGATAGAGTAATTAAGGATGTGGAAGTAGGGAAAGCAGCTGATCCATCAAGAATAATTAAGATTCTTGAAATATCTAGCAAAGTAAGGTACTGGCTAGTTACTCAAATTGTAAATACAGAAAGGTGTTATGCCCAGTGATTGGTATTGCAGTACCATTGTAAACTGCTCCAAGGCCAAAGAAGATGCATTAGAGACATAGGCATCACACTGTTGGACAAATTATAAAAATAAGTATTGCTGTAAAGTTCTGTAGAAGGGGCGACAAGCACAGTTTGACCATGCAAAAATCTACATTTTGCTTGATCATTTTTATGACAAAATACATTTTTCTGTGCATAATTATATACCATTTGAAAGCTCTAAATGTGAACTTTGTTCTTACATGCTTTTGATCAAGATCAAACACTTACATATCATCCCAGGTCCTCTCAATCACTCTCATATTTCCATTCATTCATGTTTGTCCCATTTTTGTTTTTGACTGCTACTCTCGTCTGCATTTCCTGCCATGAGGTAGGCTCATCTGGAATCCTTGACAGGAGGAGATCCAGTTTTGTTTTACCTACATCCACACCATGCAGGTGACCCAGGCTTTTTGGAATGATATTGGAGAGTTGTGGCCCTGTGAAACCCAAGCTGTTGCAGTACTTAGTTCTGTATCTTGATGGCAATGTTGGGATCTTTAGTACTGTAGTGGTAGCTAGATAGTTGAATGATCTCTCTTGCAAGAGAGAATATAAAGTAATCTCTCTTTACTAAGTTTCTTGAAGCATCTGTGTCATGAGACATGATTCTTAATTATTCAAGAAGCTTAGCATTTTTCTTGGAAGTTTCTAGAATGTCTAGCGTTCCATTGATAAAATCAGCTTGCTAACCCTGCTCCTTGCTTCTTAGTTGATTAGACTTAGAGCCATTCACGTCATTGCTATGTCCGTTTATTTCTCTATGCCACATGACTGAAAGTTACCACTTAGCTGTTATTTCTATATTTCCTATCTCTGAACTTTCTTGCATAGATTACTTCATTCAATTAGATTCTACATTTTGATTATGTATCATCATCAACAGTAAATAAAATATATTTTTATGTAGTAAATATATAGTTCTTGAATTTATTCTTCATCTCTATATGTTCATATAATAATATACACACAGCCACATCAACGCCTGGTACTGACTATATATAATCACCACATAAATTGGTGACCAACCAACATGGATCCCAAATTCTGCCTTGGAGAATAATCACTACAGTACTATGCAATGGTGCCCTGTTCTACTGTTTATGTAACTTTCAATGCCGAAGTTTGGTACAAATCCTCCCAAGATTTTCCAGATGTATATCACTGTATATCTTTCCTGGCTTTGGTAGAAACTTAATTTTGTAGCCTTTCCCAATAGCTGATATGTTGCATTGAGACAATTTTCTTTGTGTGGGTCCACTGGATTGCTTTCAAATTCTACCATTAATTTTACACTATGTGGTGACCACAGTTGGGAGTAGTAATCTCATCAGTTGAGGATAAATGTCTTCCAGAGGACCATCATGGCTTTCTGATTAGGGGATTGCAATCCCTCCTGCGCCAGTGTATCCATATATGCATTTCATTCAGCTTCATGTGTTGCTAGCACAGGGCTTGGAATTTTCCAGCACTTAACTGCATGCTATTTTCCTCAGCCTACCTGTATATTGCATGCAACCCCTGTTGCAGATGTGCAACATCTCCATGGTTCTGTATCCTCATTCAAGCTTACAAAGGTTCTCTACCTTCCACCCAACACCACCCCTATCCTGCAGCTCATGGACCAGCAGGAGATTTCTAATTTCAAGAAGCTCTTCACCAAGCACCTGTTCTGCTACTGCTTTGAGGTGTCGGACTTTTGTATCATCAAGGATGACTATCTGAGCAGCTGAGGGTATGTCTGAGTGGGCCGCTATGAATAGCAGTGGCTCTAAGACAGTGCCCTGTGAAACACCACTCACCATTTGTGTCTCCTTAGAGTAGGCTCCATTGGTTATCACTGCCTAACTTCTATCTTTTAGAAAGTCATGTAGCCATTTTCCAAGTTTTCTGACTATGCTAAGATTATACAGTTTGTGACATAAGGTTGATTTTATCAAAGACTTTTATATCACGTCCAAAATATACAGAGGACGGGGCAGCAAATGTGAGCTTTGCATTACTGAAAAGCTAAACATCTTCCAATCAAAATATAATATTTTAAGTTTTGGGAATGAAACCTTCTTTCCCTGTATGCATAAGCAATATTTTACACTCTGATATTTCAAAGAAGACCCATCACCTACTCAATAGGAAAGACAGGAGACATGGTGGAGTTGCAATGTACATTCATGAAGACCTCACACCCCAGATCCTTTTGTCACACTCAAACTTGTGTGACACACTAATTATACATTTAAGACAACTCAATATAGTTATATGTACTACTTATCCCCCACCAGATCTCCAAATCATACCAACCTATTTGAAGACTGCCTTCCAATCTTAAGTCTTAATCAAAATAGCACAACACATCATTGTACAGCTCATGGGAGACTTCAACCTGACCAATATAGGATGGCCTGAAGGTCTTTTCCTCTCAGGAATGAGTGATGTGAATGAAGTGGAACTGCTCAACCTCACCAAGTTATACATGGAACAAGTAATATTCCAATCAACAAGAGCAAACAATATACAGTGGTACCTTGACTTACAAGTGTCCCAACTAACAAGTTTTTCAAGATATGATCTGCCTCTTGGCTGATTTTGTGCTTTGAGTTTCGAGCTAAAATTCAGGTTATGAGCCAGCTTCAGATACCCCACTGCTAGTTGGCATAGAGAATGCCACAGTGAATGCCATAACATCTGCCCAGCATCCCGTGTCTCACTCGATAGCTTGACATATATGCATGTTAGCAAGTGTGAAGATCATTAGTAGATCGATAGCTAGACAGACACGCAAGTTAGCAAGTGCAAAGATAGTTAGTGGATCATTAGCTAAACTGGTGGTAAAATGCTACAGAAGCATCAGTGTTGTGCTTGCAGTTATTTTGCAAAACTTCCTCTTTCTAACCATGGGTCCGAAGAAAGTGAGTGTGAAGGACAGTGGTGAGAAGAAGCGGATGATGTGCATGGAATTAAAGAAAGAAATTCTTGGAAAACATGACCAAGGTGTGTATGTAGTTGACATGGCAAAGTAGTACGAGTGTAGTACTTCTACGATTTGCACCATACTGAAGCAGAAGGAGTCGATAAAGGCTATAATGACAGCCAAGGACATTGAAATAATTTCTAAACAGCGGACATCTATCCATGAAAATATGGGGAAGCTGCTGATGGTGTGGTTGACAGATGTCAGCTTGCAGGAGATACTGTGATGGAGGCTATAATCGGCGAGAAGGCACGAGCTATTTACACTGATTTGCTGCAGCAGACCCCAGGCACTTGTACATAAGAGGCATTGGATGAGCCATTTAAAACCCTGTCAGGGCTGGTTCGAGAATTTTAAAAAGAAGACCGGCATTCACCCCCTTATCAGGCATGGTGAGGCAGTGAGAGCGGATATGAAGACAGTTGAGGATTACTCTTTACTCTTTTACTTGTTTCAGTCATTTGACTGCAGCCATGCTGGAGCACTGCCTTTAGTCGAGCAAATCGACCCCAGGACTTATTCTTTGTAAGCCTAGTACTTATTCTATCAATCTTTTTTGCCAAACCGCTAAGTTAAGGGGACGTAAACACACCAGCATCGGTTGTCAAGCGAAGTTGGGGGGACAAACACAGACACACAAACATATACACACACATACATATATATATATGTATATATATATATATATATATATATATATATATATATATATATATACACACACACATATATATGACGGTCTTCTTTCAGTTTCCGTCTACCAAATCCACTCACAAAGCTTTGGTCAGCCTGAGGCTATAGTAGAAGACACTTGCCCAAGGTGCCACGCAGTGGGACTGAACCTAGAACCATGTGGTTGGTAAGCAAGCTACTTACCACACAGCCACTCCTGTGCCTACCTCAAAACTTTTGCCAGAATTATAGCAGCCGAAGGATACATCCCCCAGCAAGTCTTGAAATGTTGCAAGACAGGACTTTTTTGGAAGAAGATGCCAAGGAGGACTTATATAATGGCAGAGGAGAAGAGGATGCCAAGTCAAACCCATGAAAGATAGGCTAACCCTTGCACTGTGCGTCAAGATTAAGCCGCTGCTCGTTTATCATTTGGAAAACCTCAGAGCATTCAAGTCACATAAGATTCTGAAAGAAAAGCTGCAGGTTATGTGGAGGGCAAATCCAAGGACGTGGGTCATCAGGCAGTTCTTTGTGGAGTGGATGAATTTGGTCTTTCATCCTGACATTAAGACATATATCCAGGAAAATAACCTACCCTTGCAAGCCCTTCATGTTCTGGACAATGTACTTGGTCACCCACCTAACCTCGAAAATGACATCCTCATTCAAGTTTACAAAGGTTCTCCACCTTCCACCCAACACCACCCCTATCCTGCAGCTCATGGACCAGCAGGAGATTTCTAATTTCAAGAAGCTCTTCACCAAGCACCTGTTCTGCTACTGCTTTGAGGTGTCGGAGAGCACATACCTCACCCTTCGAGAGTTCTGGAAGGACAACTATAACATTGATTCATAATATTCAGTAATTCAGTTTAGCCTTTCTCCTCAACCTCCATCAGTATTAACAAGTCGTCTGATTTCCAAGGTAAATGCTGTACATTATACTTAAAAAAACAGTTCATTGTGATAGATTCTATTGTATTGCTTTTTAATACAATATTTGTTATTTAAAAGTACGTTTTTCTTTTTTAGAAATAATACATTTCTAAATCTCTGAGAGAGATTTATGCAGTAGTGATACAATGAAGTAGTTGTATGCTGTCAACTTAATGTAACAGTCCCTTGAAGGGAATAATACTATTGTTGGTTAGACCTAGGAAGCTGCACCGCTTCCTGTCGGCCTTGACACATTTCCTGTGCCCTAATGTTTACAAGCACCTCCACCCAACTAAGCCTGCATCCAGAGACATGTTTCTGTGTCTTTGCTCGTCATCAGTCTGGAGTAGCATGACCTATTCTCTTTATTACGATAAATATATTTTACATAGAGGGGACAATACAGGACACTACAGACATTTAAGAATTGTCATTTAGTGAGTCATTTAAAAAATTTTTTTAAAGAAAATATGTTAAAAATATATTAAAAAATTTTTAAACTTGGAATATTTCCATTAGTTTACACTTAATTTCAGGTACACCAGTCTTCACCTTTGGATTTTTATCTGGAAAGATTAAGTAGGGCCACTCACTCCTAACTTTCTTCCATCTTTCCTCATATACTATTCTAGACAGGTGCCTTCTCTCCAGCCCTATCTTGCTTTTCAGGTGATATCTGAAATAGTACAGCATTCCAGAGCCGGAGATGAAGGTTCCTGTCTTCATACCTTGCATTCGAGTTCTCCATGCACACTCTTTCATAACTGTGACTGTACATAGAAAACAAGCCTCACCTTCCTTAGGTAGTCCGGTGGGCGGTGCATTCTTAATCACAGACTCAGCCGATAGCTGTACTCTTCCTAGGTGTGACAGCATGTGTTCAACATAAACTGTCATGTCCGAAAGATGGGTGCACTGAACAAGAGCGTGCAGGATAGTTTCCTTCTCCTGCCCGCATCTTGGACATTCGGGTGGCACTGAAATCCCGTGCCTGGACAATTTCTTGTGGACAGGTAACGCATTCCTGAAACACTGCCAAGTCAGGGATCTTTGGTAATTATCCAAATACCCCGCCCTGAAAGTGTTCCGAAACAGGTTGGATAGCTGGTTCTCATCGAGCCCCAGTGTCTCTCCTAGAACGTCGTCACTTTTAAACTCTACCAAACCTTTGTAAAATGCAGAGGTGGTATTCCCGCTGCTGGCCTTACCCGCCTTGTGGATTAGCACAAGTGCCTGCCGGCATTCCTTTTGCCATTCAGTCATTTTTTGTCTTTTAATCAAACTGGGTTTAAATTCCTCAAGAGAGGCTGGTCGTGGAAAGAATTCCTCGGCGAGCTAATTCCACACCTGACCACCATCAAGGTAAGACCAGAGATACCTTAGTCTCAGTGCATGTTTGCACATCAACAACCACGGCATCCCTAGGCCACTTTTTAACGGTTCCTGACAGCACACAGAGCGCCTCACAAGCGGCTTTCCCCTCCACAAAAAGCGGAAGAGAATCTGAACCAGCTTATTTAGCCACAAATCGGGGCAAGGGACGACGGTCAGGCGGTAGGTGATAACTGACGCAATAAACGTCTGCACCACCTCCGCCCTTCCTTTCAGAGACAGCGCCCTACTGGACCAGGTCCGGGTTAGTGCTTCTACCCTGTCCATCACCTCACTCCAATTTTTCTCCATCTGGGAGTCCGGACCAAACCAAACTCCAAGCAACTTAACAGGACCATCCGTCCAGTGTCCTACAACACTGGATGTTATCGGCTTGCTGCTCCAGGTGCCGAGTCGCAAACCAACAGACTTGTCTTTGTAAACTTTTGCCCCTGCCACCGTCTCGTATCTTCTGATTGCCTCTGCTATGCGAGGTAGCTGAGTCATCTTTGATACTGTGATGGTGACGTCATTCGCATACGCCGAGACACCTTTACCACATCCAATTTCATTAGTGGTGCTTTCCAACTTCTCCAACTTCCGCAGCAATGGCTCATGAGACAGTACATACAGAAGCGGAGACAGGGGGCACCCTTGATGGACTGAACACCTGATCTCGAACGGCTCCGACAGCTAACCGTTCAACTGAACCGCGGATTTGATGCCACCATAAATGGCCTTGATCCAACTGCGGAAATCCGGGCCTAGCCCAGCCGCCTCAAGGACTGCTGCCAGGTACCGATGGTCAACCCTATCAAAGGCCTTACTTTGGTCTAAATGGACCAATGCCCCACCTTTACCGGAAACTTTACCCACCCTGTCTAAGGTGTAGTGTAAGAGATGATGATTGTCCTGGATCGACCTGCCAGGGATGGCACATGCTTGCGCCTTCCCAACAAGCTTCTCCGCGACAACCGTCAACCTTTTTGCTAGCACCTTGGCCAAAATCTTTAACTCTACATGTAGAAGAGTTATGGGCCTGAAATTACTAATAAGGTCCCCCTTGCTCGGGTCTTTTCTGACCAGCGTTACCACTCCCCGACTCACAGAGCTGGGAATTCTCCCATTCTGTTGCCAGTTCGTGTACATGCAAGCCAGCAAGTGTCCAAACAAGTCCGGCATACTACTATAAAACTCGTAGGGCAGACCATCCAGTCCCGAGTGCACTCTGCCAGTACCTCTTCGACCACCGCAGCTGTGATCGGCCCTTCACAACTCCTCGCCTCACTTGCCGAGAGTTGCAGTCCGTCAGCCAGGAAATCCCTTAAGGGCTCCCCATGGTCCAACGCCTCGTTCCTCCCAAACAACCGTGCGAAATGCTGATGAAAGGCCTTCTGCATCTCCTCCTGTCCTTCGATCCGGCACCCCTGTTCGTCAATTAAAGACTGTACAGCAGCTTCTCTGCCTCTCCGACTCTCCACATGACGGGCCCATCCGGCAACGTTAATACCTTCTCTGCCTACCGTGCGTAACTTAGCCCTGACTCTACTACCTTCGTGTTTGGCTTGGAGGTGACGGAATAACACTGATCTCGCCGCCAACACTCTGAATGCAGAGCCTGATGCTATGGCCTCCTCTAACTCCTTAGTTAATTGTCCTTCTACTCTAGATCCCTCTAAACGTATGGCTCTTTTGAGGGTGCACCACCATCTGTTATTAACGATGGCTCCGCATAATGCCCTCTGCACTAACTCCTTAACCCGAGCACGGAAGACTTCACTAGTCAAAATAGACTTGTTCATCTTCCAGTAACCGCGTCCCTGTCTATGACACTTAGCTAACTGTATTTCACACGTCACAAATTTGTGATCCGTGTAAGAGGTACAGTGAAATTGTGGACAACTAACTATATCTCTATCACTATCTTTTATAATAACCCTATCTAAGTAAGACCTTTGTGAACCATCGCTATTAGACCACGTCCACTGTGGAATGAGCGGTTCATCTAGTCTGTAGCGGTCTACTAGTTTATAGCTTGCTAGTAACCTTTTTAGGCCAGGGCTTTCTCTTCTGTTGGTCGAGTCACCACCATCCGCTCGCACGTTGAGAATAGTGTTAAAGTCTCCTGTTAAAACTAAAGTTTTTGATGTCACTAGAAAATTTTCCAAGTCTCGAAAGAAAACCATCTGTCTATTCTCTTGTGAAGCATAGAGTGCTACTAACCTGAAAGACTGCTTACTCATGTGTGTCACATCTAGAATGACCAACCTACCTTCTGGGTCTAGAAAGACTGTACTTACCTGTACGTCCAAGCTTTTTTTGAACAGTACCACAACGCCCCCACTCCTTCCTTGACTCGGAGAAATAAATTTCTCGTAGTCGTTCAGAAGAGGCGAGAACGACAGTGGGCCATTCAGCTTGGACTCAGTCACAACGCATATATCTATCTTTCACGACCTGAGGTCGTCTAGGAGGCATGTCTGCTTCCATTTTGACCCCAGGCCACGTACATTTATACACCCTAACTTAACTTCCATGATAAAAAGCAGTTAATTTACCTTTAAATTTGCAGGAGGGGCTTCACGACTTTCATCGTCCCCTCCTCCTGTATCGTCTATGACTGGTGTAGCCATTGGTGTTAGTACAATTTTTTCTTTTACGATAAACTCACTCATGTCATAGATATCTTCTGTATATCATTGTTTGAACTGTTCATAATGTTCTACACTGATCCTTGCCAACCATATGTGTGGCGGTTTACCTACAATAGGTCCCAACACCGTATAGTTTTTTTTTCGTAATTAATCCGTGTAACACTTCATTTTTCGAATTGTACGAAACAATTCTTTCTTGTGGAGGTTTAGGGGCGGGTTTCAATTTGGGAGTGGCGGGGGTATTTTTTTTGTGTTTTGCGTTTTGTATTTTTTTCTTGAAGGGGGAGGGGAGTCTGGGCTAAGGGGTCTTTTCCTTTTATTTGATACTACTTGGAACTCCATTTCTTCTTCGCTTTTTTCTTTTTCTATTGTGTTTTCCGGCATTTTCTTTTTTCCTTGGTTGTCATCTTTTTTCTGTTGAGATTTGTCTGGTATTTTTTCCTCCTTTTGGGGAGGGACTTCTACTTTTTTTTTTGTGTCGGTTTTTTTTACTTTCTCGCATTCGGAGCAGACGTGGCCCTTTTCACCACATTTGAAACATCTGGGCCTCCGTCCCTCCACCGACACTCTTGCACTGAGTCCCTCCCCTATGAAAATCCTGTCTGGTCTGGTTTCTAGGATTTCATTGGAAGCTTAGACTAAGAGTTCTAGAGTTTGCCCCTTCCAATTGAGTGCATCTGACTTGTTCTTCCACATCGTATATTAGTGCTGCTACCATCCAATACACGTCATACTCGGCCGGAATATCCTCTATTGTAATTCTCCGGTCAAAGTACGTGGGTAATAACATTATCCTGTTCGTCTTTAGAGTTAGCATTGATATCTCCTTTGCTACTTCGGCGTTTTCAAATTGAGCCTCTACTGTAGCATTTTGTGGCCTTCTTCCTACATATTTGATTTTTTCCCACACAGGGGCAAGGCACTTTTCAATTGTATCTGTCTTCATCATCATTATCCGTTTCTCCTTGCGGTTGTATACTTTATATATAACAGTTTTTACCGCCAACTCTTGTATGGTTTCTGTTTCATTGTCGGTCTGCTTTATTAAATTTCTATATTTGAACAACTGTTCAGGTAATACTTCAATCTCTTCAAATTGTCTGCCAACAGCGGCAGAAAAACTGTTCACCTTTTTAATTTCCTGGGTTACTTGTTGGTTACCTTGTATACCTTGTAATACTTGTACATTTTCTTCTTGTAGAATTGGGAAGTCCTCATTACACAATAAAAAATCTAGGCGCATCGCCATTTCATCCTCCATATTGAAAGTTTTGTTGATAAGAAAATAAATTTTCCTTTCACCGGAACACAGAAAAACAGTTCGCAATTTCTTTACAAAGAGAGCAGAAAAAACAATTTTTGCCCCGCAGAGCGCAAATTAACGTAAAACAAGTATCAATAATTATCAACATAAAAGTAACAATAATAATAGACAGAAATAACTCACTAAATGTGGAAGTAGCAACAAAACAGAAGTAGCATGACCTGCTAGTTGAAGATGCCTGTCAAGCTCTTGTAAACATATAATAATTCTAGTGAAATACATTCACTGATTTCAAATTTAGAAATAATACATTTCTAAATCACTCAGAGAGATTTATGCAGTAGTGATACGATGAAGTAGTTGTATGCTGTTAACTTAATGTGACAGTCCCCTGAAGGGAATAATACTACTGTTGGTTAGACCTAGGAAGTTGCACTGCTTCCTGTTGGCCTTGACACATTTCCTGTGTCCTTATGTTTGAAATCAGTGAATGTATTTCACTAGAATTATTATATGTTTACAAGAGCTTGACAGGCATCTTCGATTAGCAGGTCATGCTACTCCAGACTGATGACAAGCAAAGACTCACAAACATGTCTCTGGATGCAGGCTTAGCTGGGTGGTGGTGCTTGTCTCCCCCTTGTAAACATAAGGACACAGGAAATGTGTCAAGGCTGACAGGAAGCGGTGCAGCTTCCTAGGTCTAACCAACAGTAGTATTATTCCCTTCAGGGGACTGTCGCATTAAGTTGACAGCATACAACTACATTTTTCTTATTTAAAAAAAAAAATTGCAACAAAAAAAATTGTGGTGTTTTTTGGGGGACCCAGAACAGATTAATAGCATTTCAATTCATTTTAATGGGGAAATTTGATTTAACATACGAGTAATTTGAGTTACGAGCTCTGTCATGGAACAAATTAAATTCATAAGTCAAGGTACGATTGTACTTGATCACTGCTTCACAAACAATATAGATCTCATCCATAATGTGAAAGTGACACCGACGCTAGTCTTAGATCAGAATATATGTTTACAAGAGCTTGACAGGCATCTTCAACTAGCAGGTCATACTACTCCAGACTGATGAGCAAAGACTCACAAGCACATCTCTGGATGCAGGCTTAGCTGGGTGGAGGTGCTTGTCTCCCCCTTGTAAACATGTATGGATCGAAGGAACCCACAGACATGCAGTTTATGAGAAACACCCAAAATCTATCCAAGCTGAACTTCCATAAAGCATATTGGAAATCCATTGAGAAGGAGATCATCAAACAAGACTGGTCTCAATACCTAACACCAACATGAAATTCAAAGAATTCATGTCTGTAACGCAAATCATATGCTACGAGATTGTCCCAGAGAGAAAGGCCACTGCACACGAAGAAGATTCCCAGGGAGATAAAAGTTCTTACAAGACGGTGTACAAAGATTGCAAACTGTCTCAACAGAGAACTCAATGATAGTGAAAATTCTCATCTGGAATCAACACTGCTGGAGATTGAGAAACATCTGAAATGCTACCATGAAAGAAAAAGAGTAAACAAAGAAGCCTGGGTTGTAAAAAATATAAAATTAAACCCTTCTTAAAGTATGCCAAAAAGGAAAATTCCTCCATGTATTAAAGGGTAGGACCACACTAGAAGTAGAGCAGATACTAAAAACTATAGGTGTACCCCTCTGACCTCACACATCAGCAAAGTCATGGAATAAATACTCCAAAGGAAACTAATTGCATTCCTTGAAGAGAATGACTTACTGACTGTTGCCTAACACAGCTCTTGCAGCACTACAACTGGGTGTAAAAGCAGCTGCTCAACAATTCAAATGTGGATAGAGCATAACTTGACTTTGCAAAATCCTTAGCAAGTCAACCATGTCAACCATAGTGTGATATGTCACAAGCTACATAATCAGAAAACTTGGAGAGTGGCTACATGATTTTCTAAAAGATAGAAGTCAGATAGCAGTGACTAATGGGGCTATTTCAAGCCACTGCTATTTATAGTGGTCCTCTCAGACATGCCTTCAGCTGCTCAAATAGCCACCCTTGCTAGCTATACAGATGATATAAGTCTCTCAGAGGGTACAGAACTTTGAAATGAGTAATGATGCATCTTTCCAGGTGCATATTACTAAGTTGGCAATAAAATGCAGATGGTTGGCTAGATGGCTTTTTAAAACATTCAAGATGAGAGAACAGGAAACCATGATGGTCATCATGAGGATATTCATCTTCACCCATTTAGATTACAGCTCCCAATAATGGTCACCATACACTCTAAAATTAACAGTGGGACTCAGAGTAATTCAATGAAGCTACACAAAGAACACCATCTCAATGCAACATGTCAGGTACAGGGAGAGACTAAAAAAGTTAAGACTCTACTCCCTATAATGAAGATGGGTAAGATATGCAGTGATATACATCTGGAAAATCCTAGAACTTGGTCATTGAAAGTTATACAAACAGCAGAACAAGGCACCACTGTATAGTACCAAAAATACGAACATTACCATCAGGATACAGGACCAAGTACTGCAACAGCTTTGGTTTCAAGTGCCCACAACTCTTCAATATCCTTCCAAAAAGCCTGGGAGACCTCCACAGGATGGATGTAGGTGTCTTCAAAAACAAAACTGGATCCCCTCCTGTCAAGAGTTTCAAATGAACCTACCTCACAGCAAAAGACACAGATGTGGGCAGCAACATCAAAACTCTCTCATTTACCAAATGCCACATATCAGAAGAGGTTTAGTGAAAGTATAGCAAAGCAAAAGGTGGTGCACAGCATGATTGCAGCTCTTAGGCAGAAACTAGAAAAGGAAAGGATACATGCATATATATATGTACACGTACACACACACATATACACACATATGTGATTTGGGCAGAATCAGAGGATCCCATCGTAACATCGAAATTATCCGGGTCCAATATTTTTCATTATATGAAATTAATGTTTTTCTGGTATTTTGGATTATCTCTCTTTCCAAAGGTGAACTGTTCTTAAACCTATTTGCAAATGCCAATGCCTTATCTAAAAGACTCAGAGATACTGACTGATAATAATTATCAATGTCGAATCGTATAAAATAAGTTTTCTCCTTATTTTGAGTTGAAGAAAACCATGTAATTACATCACCAGTGCTGTTCCATAGAAGCAAATCCACATTTTGTTTCACATAAGGGAGGATCCTATCTAAGATTGATTTACTAATTTTGCAACAGTCCAGTTTAGTCGGACATATCAAACGTATCGTGGGTTTACTAATAAAATTTGCCTTATGGTCCTTAAAGGTGAAATGGGGGACCTTTGGGGAATAGGGCATGATCCTATCTAGTAAATTTAAGTCCGTTATTAGTCTATAATGTTCTCTATTAATCTTGTTCAAATCATTATCATGTGCTATCTTATACTTAGAATTCAACTCTTTACATATAAAATCAGTATATACATTAACTAGAATAGAAAACAGATTACCAGTTATATTAGATAAGACATGAAGATTGTCTGAGCTTTTTATATTAGAAATTATTTTCTGTAGTCTTTTTTTGCAAAGAATTGGTTGTTCTGGAGAATTTCAGCCTTTTCATCATAAATATTAAATCCTTTTTGAATTTCAGTAGTTCAAGGGTGTGCGGAGGGTTCCTGTATGATTCTAGATTGTAGTTTTCATGCTATTGATCCATTTCTTATTCCCCAATTCAAAATAAAAAGCTCTCCATCTCCTTCTTTTAATCAGGTCATTAATCTTTTGCAATAATGTTTCCATATATACATGTTTTGGAGGAATTGGGATGTTTTTAAAGGATAAACCAAGAATCTGTTTCTCCATGTGTTATTTCTGTAGGTAGTGCTCAATTTGAGCTAATGATATATTAAATAATAAAAGAGTGTGACTCTTTCCATGAACTAACACAGAAGGGCTCAATATATTGAGCAAATATCAAAGTTCAACAAGGGAGAGAAAAATCATGAGCAGGAGAGATTAAAAGATTTCAATAGTCCTTGAATGAAGTAAAATTAAATAGAGTAAGGTGATTTAAAACTGTTCTCAAATGAAATAAAAATAAAGCAGTTCATGAATGAAATAAAAATATAATGAAGTGAGATCATTTCAGGGAATACACAAAGCAAAAACTTTTTCTTTCTACTTTGGTAGCCACATTTCCTTCATCAGAGATAGAATTTTTAAAGTTTAGGTTTTTTTAAAGTTTAAGATTTCTTAAAAGAGTTTTTCCCACAACAGCTGTGTGATCTTGGTAATAAATATAGAAAAGCCAGAAGAGTTGTGAATGAGTATAAAGGAAAAATTAAGAATGAAAATTCCAAGTGGTCCAGTGTGTATAAAATAAATTTTCATGTCGCATGATTACTAGAAATACAAGATTATATTTATATCTATACTAAATTATATGTCTGAATAAGGATGAGCGGAGATCTGTATCAGGGAACTCAGCATTTTAAAAACATTTTATTTAAAAACACTTTTTTCTTCCAATTTTTTTATTTTCTAAAAAAGTGGTAAGTTGATAGCAACTTGTGCCTACATGAGATGAAAACCTTGGATATCTTATTCAGCAATAGTTTTTTTATCTGTTCTTAATATATTTATGGCTTCTTTCAAACAAAGACTACAGGTTTTTGTATGGGTGTTATATGGAGTATACTCCCCCATGTTAGACCATTTTAGGGAGTATAATCTATTACTATCTTTTAATTTATTTATATATATGGCCAAAGCAGTTGAATTTTTCGTATTCTTGTTAACAAAAGAATTCATATGTGCCCTATATCTAATCTTGAAATTTGTAGTGCTTCCAATGTATACTTTTTTTAACTTCATTTAAAGTATTCATTTCACATTTATATGCTACATTGTTGAGTAGACACTGACCATCTAATGGACAATTATTTTGGGATGGACAATCACAACTTTTTTTGCAAAACCACCCATTTCGTTATTATTATTTCCTTTGTTACTATTAGTATTTGTCAAATTTTGTATTTTAAGCATATTATTTATGGCAATAATCAATCAGAGGTTTGATGCTGTGGAGTGAGAAAATTTCAGACTCGATTTGTTAAAGATAGAGTGGTACATATGTGTTGAAGGAAAATTATTCTCAATTAATTTAAAGAATAACTGGAGGAATTTTTAACCTGTAGGGAATCTTGAACTTAAAAAAAACCTAAACTTTAAAAATTCTATCTCTGATGAAGGAAATGTGACCACCAAATTAGAAAGAAAAGTTTTTGCTTTGCGTATTCCCTGAAACAATCTCACTTCATTATATTTTTATTTCATTCATGAACTGCTTTATTTTTATTTCATTTGAGAACAGTTTTAAATCACCTTACTCTATTTAATTTTACTTCATTCAAAGACTATTGTAAATCTTTTAAACATCTCCCCTGCTTGTGATTTTAATTTAGCTTATTTCTCTGATGTAAATTTTCTGTATACATATCGTGATCGCCTAACCTTGGGATTGTATGATAAAAATATATTATGTATTTGATTGATTGTATTCCCAATTTGAATACATATTGGCTGGGCTAGGAGGATGATAAACTAATCTGTTTTCTCTCCCTCCATGAACTTTTATATATATATATATATATATATATATATATATATATATATATAAATGTACTAGCAGTATAACCCGACCTTGTCCGGGTGTGACTTATTACGCCATCTCCGATAAGTCTTGCTAGGTGAAAATCAACTAAAAAAGAAAGCCTTACAACGAAAAAACCTTTATGATGTAAATAAGTTCATAATTCAAAAGACGATGAAATTAATAGGGAAAGTCTGAAGGCTGTTTTGCGTAACATTATTAAGTGTATTTAAATTTCATCCGTCTAATTGGCTATAGAAATGCTTGTGCAAAACAACTTTTTGCGCTGCCCTGATTATACATAGCAGGGTAATCCCTTTTCGCAGGAGCTAGGACAGCAATTTCTGATGAAGCAATTGCTGGCGATCTGTTGGTACACAGTTTTGCCAGAATTCTATCAGATTGGGCAGAAGATGTTGATGCACCATTTTGCATTATGTTCAAAGTAGCTTCTGGAATGTGGTGAATTGCTGCAGTCTGTTGCTGTCATTTTAAACCGGTTGCTTTCTTTCCCCAGCAAACTCTCTTCTTTGGAGGCATAATCTATGTATATATTAAACAGAACAACAAAAGTTATAATAGATGGCAAGGTCGGTATTTTTCACATATCTGTAATTTTTCAGATTAACACCCACACGATTACCCAACCCTAATCCTAAACCTAATCCTAACACTAACCCTAGCATTAACCCTAAACCCTAACCCTAACCCTAAAACCCTAACCCTGATCTTAAAACCGTAACCGTAACACTAATCCTAACCCTAAACCGTAACCCCTAACCCTGACCCTAAAACCCTAGTGAAAATCGTGGTATATTTACAAAACATTGACGAACATGAGTTATATTTTACTGAATGATTGTGTACTTGCACGTGTATGCGTTTGAGAGAGGAAGAGGTAGAGAGAGGGTGAGAAAGGAATAGAGGTAGTTAAAAGTTTTCTTATGACGGCGTCTCTTCACTGCCTATTAATTACTTCATTAGAAATCTATGGATGCACATACGCACATAATAGAGAAAAATGAAACAAATATGGACGACTTGCTCCGAAACACCACCGAGTGGGGAACACTTTTCAAAAATAACCTGCATTTGTTTCCTTCAAAATTCCTACATGCTCGAAATGTACATACATCAAGGTATATTTGTAGAAAATTTCACGAAAAAATATTCATTTTCCTGGAATTTAAGTGGAATTTCCGAAAATTGTCCCCCACCCCCTCCCAAAATACTTTCACCGAAAATCTACATAATAAATAATATATGCATAGAAAATTTCAGAAAAAAATATTCATTTTTCTGAAAGTTATGACCTTTCAAAGTCGGTGGGTACAACTCTGTAGTTATGCCACATTGACGAACGTGAATGATTGTGTTTACTTACACGTGTATGCGTTTGAGAGAGCAAGAGAGGAAGAGAGGAAGAGGGGGAGATAGAGAACTGGAGCAATGTGTATGTTGTTGTCAAAGATTATGTATGTGTGGTTGTGTGTGTTTTTACATATCAATGTTATGAAAAATAAGAAAGTTTAATCTATGACGTTGTATGTATCACTTTCTCTCTCTGTTGAGCGCGTGTGTAAGAACGCTGTTCCAGGTAGAAGGGAAGAAATATAAAATTTGCTAGAAACAACAGCCAAATCTCCCTTAAATCACACAAAGTAAACGGAATTTTAAAAATCTAATTACTGTACTGGAAAGTTCAGATCAAGAAAATTCCATTGATGTAAAAATTTTAACGAAAAAGTGGAAAATGTGGATTTCTATAAACTTTTAAAAAGGCTTCATACAGACACACAACTTCAGCTTTATATATTAAGTTTTATATATATATATATATATATATATATATATATATATATATATATATATATATATATATATACACACACATATATATATACATACAAATATATATTTTTTTCTTAAATTAAAAACCACAAATCTTGCAAATAACTCCCCAAGGTTTCCTGGTCAAAATAATTTACTCCTCCATTTATCAAGTTGAAACCACATTTGTCAGTTGATATTTTGAGTTGATAGCATTTAAACATGAGACACTTGTAAAGAAGACAAAATGGAAAAAAACACATGGGAGGTAACACACATTACAATAATTCAATGTGAAGCAGATGTAAATCAGATGTTAATGGTTTAGTAAGTGTCCAGTGGTCTACTTTTATATTCCAACAAGATGTATTCTTTGAAATGTAGACATAAAGAAAAAATCCCGTTCCTCGAATTTATGTATTTGTTAGAGGTTCTCAAGTGTTTTAATATATGCAGTTTTTCGAGTGAACATACTGAACATTTTCTAGACCTGTTAATATAGATGGTTTGGATTTAGTGAGGATTCTCCATTTGATGTCAAAATTGGCCCCTTTGCCTTAAAGTTTCCAGATTAAAGCTGAAAGGGTTGTTGAATGCCTCTTATCATGGTACCTAAAATTCAAAAGATGGTTGCTATATCTAGATTTAAATTTTCCTTCCAGAATACAGGACCAGATAGTGCAACAACTTTGGCTTCAAGGGCTGACAGCTCTTCAATATCTCCCTCCAAAGTCTGAGAGATCTACATGGGGTGGATGTAGTTGTCTTCAAAACAAAACTGGATCTCCTTCTGTCAAGAATTCTGGATGAATCTACCTTGCAGCAAGAAATGCAGATGAGGGCAGCAACATCAAAACTCCTTCATTCACCAAATGCCAAACATCAGAGGAGGTTTAGTGAAAGTATAGCAAAGCAAACGGTGGTGCCCCAGGATGGTTGCAGCTCTCAAGCCGAAGCTTGAGAAGAATATAAACACACACATGTATGTATGTATATACAGAGTATCCCAAAATTAAGGCAACCAACTTTTTTCAATTTTGCTAAAGCAAAATGTTATATTTCGAATCCAAGCGTTGTAGTGCAATGGTATAGGAAACAAATTATGACACTACCACATTTATTCAATATGACCAGCTCTGTTTCAAATCACAGTCTAAGTGCAAATGCTTCACATGCAGCACACAGCTGTTCTTGCGGAATCAAAGCTCACTCCTGGTACAGTTTTCCCTTGAGAGTGTCAAGTGTGCTTGAGACCTTCATCTCCAAAATGGACCAAACAGAAAAATCTAATGTGTCAAGATTAGGGCTTCTTGAGGGTCAAACATCTTTGCCTATGAACAACAAGATGTTTTTCCTGAATCCAATGTTATGTCTATTTGGAGCTGTTGGAAGCTCCAAGGTGCACATTGAAAGTGGAATCAGTTCAGCTGGTGTTAATTTTAATACCTGAGGGCATAAAGATGAGGAGAGACCTTCTAGTGGTTGTCACAGCTGCCAAAACCATAACTAACTGT